>NW_005842579.1:348720-358492 GCF_000455745.1 Alligator sinensis
GAGATAAACAGCAGGCAGCATCTACCTAGGTTTGATTACAGGAAATGCTGCTGTCTGCCTCAGTGAACTGAGTTCACTGTCAGCTATAACGCACCATGTGACCGGAAATACTTGAATTCAACTAGTATTTGGAGCAGATTTTTTTTTTCTTCCTTTTACAGCATTGTGGGCTGTGGTTCGGAGGGGCGGGGACGGGGAGAAACAGAGACAACATTCAGAGATCTGAGAGCTTACAGCAGCTTTTGTGCTGGCAGAGAAAAAAAAAAACGTTCAGGTCTCCTGCATAATCCATGCACAGGGAGATTTTTTGCATGGTTTTCAAACAAACTCAACACCGCTTTGCTAGCCAGCAGCCCTTGGAAAACAAGTAGTCGTTTCCCCTCAGTGTGAGTTGCCAGCAGAGGTGGCTAAGGAACCAAACACAAAAGATCAGCCACATCTGAAAACTGCCAACATCACAAGCACATGAGGAGCTGTGTATCCACTCAGGTACAGAAAAAAAAGGGGGGGAAACTTGAAAGGCTCTTTCAATGCAAACCCCCTCCCGCTGCCTTTCGGAACGGAGCGACAGTGGAGTCGGAAACAGATGGAGGCTCTGCCTACAGTTCTGGCAGCAACTTGGAAGAGAGAAAGACGGAGGTCTGTGTACCCACAGGGCGAGAGCTCCCAACCTGGCACCAGCGGTGTTCTCTCCGGATGGGCCAGCAGCTCTTTGCGACGGCATCCCTAGCTGCACGGACCAGACGTGATTGGAACCTTCTACACCGTCGTTCAAAATAAAAAGCGCAGAGCGTTGGGTTACAGACATGGCTCGCACTAAACCCTGCTCCTGGTGGCCAGGGGAGTGCTGTATCCTCTCACCCACGCAGCAGACAGGGTTCTGTCCAGGGGCCTCGTCACTTCCCGGGGGGCCGGGAGGGATCTGACACAGCAGGTCACCTGGGCTACTACCCCCAGGGGGAGAGGTGCTAAAATCCGTATTTGGCCTGGGTCTGGCGCCGGCTGAGTTTGTTTTCGGACCACGTGTTTTTCAATTCCAGTTCTCGCTCCTTCGCCTGGGGAAGGAGGGGAGGGTTAAATCAGAACCACTGGCTCCTTGCTTCAATAGCGTTCTGGCTTTCCCTAGCCCCCGGCCAGCAAGGACTTGGGAACAGTTGTGACCAGCAGCCAGGATATGGGCGTATTTCATAAGTCTTGACAGAGATGCTCATGGGGACATGCAGTCTCCTTTAGGGTGGGGCCTCAGCAGCTATTTAACAGCTGCACAGAAACATATTTAAGATAGGACACAAAACTGCCTTGTAACCAACTGAAACCCTGAGGATGAGAGCAGCTGAGCTGGATGCTGCTGGGAGCCCCGATCATGAAAGAAGGGCCAGAGAGGTGGTGAAATCTCCGTCCCTGGAGGTTTTTAAGACCCAGCTAGACAAAGCCTTGGCTGGGATGATCTAGTTGGGGCTGCTCCTGCTTTGAGCAGAGGGTTGGACTGGAAGGGCCCTCAGGAGGTCACATTTAACCCTGTTTCTATGATTCTCACTTCACCCTTGTGCTGAGCAAGAGCTGTTGGGCCCAGGCATCGACCTGCCTGCTCCCAGTATGCACATACATCTGCCCTGGATGGCTCCATGCCAACAGCAGGCAGCTCACCTGGTGAATCAGGTACGTGATCTGGTGCTTTCTCCTCTGCTGCCCAGTGGGCTGGTCTCCTTTTTTCTGCAGACAAAAGAAAAATGACTATCAGTGCCCAGACCAGAGCCATTGGCAGAGGGGCCTCCTGCTGCTTGGAGAACCTGCCCCTTTCCCTGGCCAGTGGGTAGAACACTGGGCCCCGGCACTGATTTGAAGGAATCTGGATTTGACTCCATACTTCCCTTGGTAAGAATTCAGTGCTCCAGTGGATTTTATGCTGAACCCCAGGGGGAGGCGGAAGGACAATTTTCTCTGTTGTACACACAGGAACAAAGATGCAGGGTACAGGAAAGGACTTGCCCAATGCCTGTGACCAAGCTGAAAACTGGATGCAGGTCTCCTGTCTCCCAGCCCAGAGGGCTATCCCTTCCCACCCATACCTTGCTGAAAGACTTCATGGTCTTCTCCTCCGTTAAGGATTTGGTCAACCACTGCTGGGCGCCGCTCAGCTGATCGTCTCCTTTGATGTCCACAAAATTGATCTCTTCCCTCCCTCGGTTCCGCTTGCCTTGGAGACGCTTGAACTGAGCGAAGAATCAACATGGATCAACACTATCTCCTGGTTCACTGAGTGAAGGACCAGACCCAAGCTCTATTCTCATGCCTGCTACTAATTTGCTGCATGATCTGGGCACTTCTCAGTTTCTGGGTATGTTTCCTCATCTGGCTTCCACTTCCTGTCAGGGATACTTAGCTCTCCTCGGGGTTTGGTGCTTTTCTCTGGTCTTTACAGTAAAACTCTGCAGGGGCAACATCAGGGAGGGGAATCCAGCCTTGCTCCCCTAAGCATTCACGAAATGCAGAGATCAGGATGAGTGCAACTGATTGGTGTGCTCTGTGTAACCAGCCCTGCTGCGCTACACATCCTTCCAAAGAAATCAAAGCCACCTCCTCTGCTGGACTGGAAAGCAGGGCTCCATAGCCATCAGCAGAACCCTAGTGATTTACAGCAGTTGAGAATCCAGCCCAGATATGGTCTGCTCCCTAGCACGAGGAATTTATGTAGATGGAGTGAACGGTGAAGAACTGGCGGTTCACGGAGCCCCTGACTTCTTACTTGGCTGCACTGCTGACTTGGAAGCACTTCACCACTGTGTTTGTCAGGCACTCATCACCATGAAAAGCAAGAATCTTTCCTGAACGGGGGGTTTCTTATGTGGACCGCAAGCCCTTAAGAGGAGAAGTGGGCAGCCATGGGGATCAGACACTGCCTGCAGTGGGCTGCTAGACCTGAAAAAACAATGGGCTGAGCCAGCACAGCAGGTAAGGAAGCCCTGAGTGTGGGTGCTACTATGGCAGGCTGCCAATCCCAGCCCATGCTCCTGCAGCCCCATGGCATCCCCAGGGGAGAAGAGAGAGCAAACACCCACCGCTTCATCGTCGATGAAGGAGGAGTCACTGCCAGTCTCTTGTGGCGGTCCCTGGGCCGGCTCCATCTCCTGGTAATAGCCACTGCTGTAGTAATCCTGCCAGGAAAGGAAAGGGGTTTGGCACCACGGGGCACATGGATTCCTGTCCCAGCAGCCAGACAAGACTCAGCACTGGAGCTCGAATAAGAGACTGAGAATAAGGTACCTTAGCGTGCCACTTGCAGAACATGGGAGGGCCTCCTCCAGATGCCAACAAACCCCTTGCTCTCCCCTACCTGCCCCCTCCTCCTGTAAGGCCTGACCTATTCAGATCAACTCTCCTTGTGACTTTGGCAGCACAACAGGTGTGCGTACCATTTTCCACACATACTTGAAGACCTAAGGCTTCACTCAGGTTAGTCAGTGAGGCCCTGGCTGGGAATGTTGCTTTGTGTCCCCATGACCAAATCCAAGCCATTCCTGCAGATCTCCCATGCTTGGAGATACTCTTCAATGCCTGATGCTGGTGTCTACCCCACTAGGGATGTCCTTCTGGAGTGGGAAGGCCTCTAGGAATGTCCTGAGGATCCTCAGCTCCACCGAAGATGTTAAAAACCTTTCCCTCCTGCACTTAGCCTCACATGGAAAGTGCAGGGGGTAAAGGGCTAGTGCTGGGAAGGGAGACCCATGGGGAAGACAAAGAATGCTGCAGGAACAGAGCAGTACAGAGAGCTCTTCCCAGAACCGAACGGATGCCCCAAGGCATGATTTCAGTACAACTAAGTCATGGCTATAAGCTGCTCCAGCCATTAATTGGAGGCACCTAAATCCATGTCCGCGCCCCCACAAAATAGGCACCTACCTGGTAGTAAGCACCAGTAGCATTGGCATCACTGTAGCCAGGGAACTGATTGTATGACTGGTCGCCATACTCTTCACCAGGCTTGGGTGCCCAGCTGTGCTGCGTGGAGCTCGAACCCACAGCAGTCTTGAATTCCAGAGGGGCATTTGCAGCAGCATCCTGGAACTGGGGCTCTGGTTCTGTGCCGGGGGGCGGGTCCTCCGTCACCACAGTGCCAGAGTACACGTATGCCTCTGTGCTGACCACGCTGGGCTCACTCTTGTCCGACAAGGAGAAGTAATTCTCGGGCTCCACCTCTTCGTCACTGTCATCTTCCTCCTGGGTGATCTGCTTGGTCACCTGCAGGGCAGCACTTTTGGCAGCTGCTTTGATAGCGGACGGCGAAGGGGTCGTGGCCACTGCTGGCTTGAACAGGGGTTTTGTCTTGGAGGAGGAGGTTGGGGCCCTGGCCGGTTTGGACTCAGGGGCATTCTCTGCTGCTTTCCGCGTGAAAGCGTAGGGCAAAAGTACCCGATTTGTCTCTTTCACTGTGGAGTTCTTGGGTTGAGGAAGCAGAGCAGACAAACCGGAGCCCTCGCCACGACCCTGGCAGTTCCAATTAGCAAAGATGCGTCATAGAAGGGGAGATGAGAGAGGAGTGAGACAGCTTAACCCAACGCCAACCATCTCCCTTCATTCCCATTCCATCTAACCCTGTTTGGGATCACCCCCAATACTCAGTCCCAGTGCCTGCTGCCTCGAGCGCTTGCTGCCAATACTGAACATTACAGGCTGCCGCTCAGAAGATGCCTTGCTCCGCGCATCACCTGCTGCCGTGAACTACCACTGATCTCCCAATGGGGTTTTGCTGATCTGTTTGTTTGAAACCGCTAGAGGAACCAGCTTGTCTGTGCAAATTTACAGGATTTACCTAAATATTAAAAATAATGAAGTTGGGATTTTAGACCTGGCTTTCCAATGCCTTAACTATCACAGGTCACCCCTGCCAACAACAAGACAAGGCTCTTATTTTGACTGCACTCAGGGATGGCTGGATTTCGAAGTCTGCTCTATTTGGATAATCAAGCCTCCAATGAGTTACTTCCATCTCATTGTTTTTAATGGGCACTAAAGCAGGTTCATGGATCTCAGGGACACAACTGCCTGCCAATTACTCCGCTTGCTATAACAGATCAGTTTTCACTTGCAGTGAATTCAAGGCATCATGAAACCTGTGATAACAAGTCAAGTGACTGGCTAGTACCACCCCAACCAACTGCTCCAGTGGTGCCCCTGGAATCGCTACTAGAGATGGAGGGGTGCTAGGTTGAGGCCAAAATTATGACAAGGAAGTGTTTTTACAGGTAGCATTAGCTTGACCATTGCATAGTATAAGTCATTACCTGAAGACTATTCTTCTTCTTTGCTGGTTCATCTTCCTCGGAATCTGACTGAGAAAGAAAAACTGACCTTAGCATAGCACTTGAGACTAGGGGGAGAGAGAGAGAGAGAGAGAGAGAGAAAGAAAACAGAGGAACAAATTCATCCGTTATCAATTTGGAAGAGGTTACCACAGGGCCAAGTTTAGAACAGGCCTGGCTTTACAGTCTGCGAGAGCCGGAGCTGCTGACAGGGAGAGGCTGTACAATTCAAATTCACTCTCCCAGTCTGGCAGATTTAGGTATTATCAGGTCAAGAAACACTGTTTTGTTAAAACCAGCCCTGGTTACTAGCAAAGGAGGTAAACAGACTGTCCACAATGGAAGCAGGACCGTGCTGCTGGCTATTATGTTTAGAGACAGTTGGAACTAGTGTGGTTGGGACACCGCCATATATAATGCATTATGCAGCTGTCAAAACTACAGCTATGCAAACAAATAAATCAGTGTTTGCATGTTAAATCTCCAAAGCTTAAGTTGGATAGATTGTTCTTATCTGTCCAGATGTGGAACAAGAAAGCATTAAATAAAGTTAAGCCTGAAATTCCTATGTTTAACTGGCACTTTAATGCTGCTATAAAGCAGGGGACTGGGGTGGAAGGGACAAAAGCAGGAAGCAAAAAGCATAATTTAAAATTTAAGGGAGAACAATATTCAGGCAATAGATTCAAACTGTGCTTTATACCCCACAGCTCCATGTGGACATTGCAAACGGATGAAAAAGGATGATTAGGGCAACAGGCCTTGCTGGGTGCTGCCTTTCAATGGCCTAAGCATGGAAGAGAAAGGACCAAACCTCAGGTATGAGCATTTGTGCTGGGGATTAAGGACGGGCTCTTCATAGCTGTGCAAGGCTCCTCAGAACAGCTAAGTCCCAGTCCTGTTCCCATCCTGCCACCGCACAGGGGTCTTAGCAGGCAGGAGACTCATGCCCGAAGTATTTCTACAGCCTTATGGTTTTACAAAGAGTAACATAGGCAGCAAATAGGAACTCAGCTAAAATAAAGGGAGTCTAGAGTTAAATCTCTGTCTAATTTCTAATCTTTAAAAGTAGGAGCAAGACAGAGCAGCTCAATTCATGGGCGAGGGGAAAAGCGTTCCCAAGGAGGAACAAGGCTGGTTGTCACAAAAGAAAAGGGCTAGAGAACAACCATTAAGCGAGACCCATTTCTCTCACACTTCTTTTTCACTGGCTCTTATTCCCCAGCATGAAAGTCTTTAAAGCTAAAATATAGCATGGGGGGGGGGAGAAGGGATCAGCAAACGTGAGGAGAAACAGACCCCCTTCATTTGCCATCACCCCATGACAGATTTCCAAAAACCTCCTCGTTAACTCTCCTGTAACTGCGCTGGTATGGGCTTTATTACAAAATGCCTGTTTCGAAGCCAAACACTGAAGAAGGGAATAAGTGAATCGTGGGTACGTGGAGGTGGAACATGGCTAGACTGCCAGCAAGACTAATGAATCCATCACGCTGCCCAGCGGATGTGGCAGATAGAAATAAAGGGGCTTGTGACATGGGATATGAAAAGACAGAGAGAATGGAGCCCTTGCAAAGTGAAACCATTTACTTCTCATTTACTTTGCTCTAGTGAAGGGGTTCTCAATCCCCGGGCCACAGCAGGTCAGCTGCTGGTCCGCAGCATGGTCGGCTACAGGACTGGAAGTGGCTGCAGACTAGCAAACCACAGCCCACCAGAACCGGGCGGAGGCTGTGGCTCCTTCCACAGGGCCTGTGGCAGCACACAGTTTGGTCCACACCCAGCCCGGGGGGCGAGAGTATCCTTACCTGTCTTCCAGCCGGAAATTCCAGCCACTGTCGCCTGTGACTGCCCGCAGCTTAAAAACTTTGGGAACCCCTGGTCTAGTCTAGAGCATCCCTGCAGCAGGGACAGTTTCATAGTTTCTAGGGTTGGAAGGGACCTGGGCAGATCATCTAGCCCGCCCCCCTGCCATGGCAGGAAAGGGTACTGGGGGCAAACGACCCCAGCAAGATGGTCATCTAACCTCCTTTTAAAACCCCCCAGGGTGGGAGCCTCCCCCACCTCACTTGGAAGCTGGTTCCAGACCCTAGCCGCCCTGACCGTGAAGTAGCGCCTCCTGATGTCCAACTTGACCCTTCCCTCCGCCAGCTTGTGACCGTTATTCCTGGTCACTCCTGGCGGCGCTCGGGGGGAACAGGGACTCCCCCAGTGCCTGTTGATTCCCCCTGACTAGTTTATAGCAGGCCACAAGATCCCCCCTCAGCCTTCTCTTCTGGAGGCTGAACAGGTTCAGGTCCCGTAACCTTTCCTCGTAGGACCTGCCTTGCTGTCCCTTGATCATGTGAGTGGCCCTCCTCCGGACCCTCTCGATGCTGTCCACATCCCTCTTAAAGTGCGGCTCCCAGAACTGGACGCAGTACTCCAGCTGCGGCCTGACCAGTGCCGCATAGAGGGGATCGGCACCATTCATGAGTGGAGAGAGACTACCTGCTGTCCAGCTGTCCAGCCAGGCTCACCAGCAGCCAGCTCTGTTTTGCAACACGATATTTTTAGCCACACTGCTGTCATACATTGGACACCCCAGCAGAGGGGTCCTTGGCTCTGCAGCTCATTAGGCCGGGCCAGGCATCACCACTCATCAGGCGGAAGAGTCCGTACTCGTACTCCACATGACCCTTGTGCCTGTTCCAGCGAGGTGGATCTAAATCAACACCACTCCAGCTCTCCCGAGCCAGCTGACCAACTCCACCCCAGTGCTACTTACAACGTCGTGCTCAGGGTCTGCCTCCTCAATACTCTCTTGCTAGCAAGCAGCTTCCTGGTCTCTCCAGACCCTGATGATTCTTTTCAAGAAACCGGAAGTCCTTACAGTAAAACAGTGGGGCACCTTCTCCAAGAGAAGGTAACGCTGAACTAATGTGTAGCCTGAGGAGGGCAGGCTTCGTCATAACACGTTAACCTCCCAGCGTGAGCTACCTACACGTACGCCCTAGAATCAAAGATGCCGATCCCAGGGGCGCTGACCACACTGAATCCTAGAAAATGAGGATGGGAAGGGACTTCGGGAGGTCGCATCTAGTCCAACCCCCTGCTCAAAGCAGGACCAGCCCCAACTAGATCAACCCAGCCAAGGCTTTGTCTAGCCAGCTCTTAAAACCCTCCAAGGATGGAGACTCCACCACCTCTCTGGGTAACCTGTTCCAACGTTTAGCCACCCTCCTAGTTAGGAAGTTTTTCTTAACATCAAACCTAAACTTCCCCCTTCCCTAAGGCAGGGTAGAGATGCGCATCTATAGGCTAACTAAGATATACAGAGAGAGAACGAGCTTCCACGAACCCAGGTTTACTTCATTACTGAGGCTTCTCACACAGCATCCCCTCCCTGCGGGCTCCTTCCAAGGGCCCTGAATCCCTGACACTTTCCACAAGAACAGCCTTTTAACCCCATGCTTGCCCAGAATGATCCTGCTCCCTCAGGGCTGCACAGCAAGGCATGGCAGCCTGCCAGGATCAATGCCATGGTGCTCTCTGGAGCTGGGCCTCAAAAGTCAGGGGTGCTATTAAAAAAACAACACTTTACAGACAAGCTATTAGCTAACGGTGCTGCGGGCAAGCAAAATCTTGGAGGTTGGGGGGGAATAGGCAGTGTAAGTGTATGGGACACCTGGGCTAGAACGGGTGATATATATGGATGCGGCATCTGGGCTAGGAGAAATAGGTGGGGTATGTGCATGGGACACCTGGGCTAGGGTGCTGTACGTGGATAGGATACCAGGGCTAGGCGGAACAGGCGGTGCACGTGCATGTCACACCCGGGCTAGGAGCGATGTACGTGCATGGGACACCGGAGCTAGGAAAAATAGGTGGTGTATGCGGGTGGGACACCTGGGCTAGGAGGAATAGGGCAATATATATGGATGGGGCACTGGGGTGAGGAAGAACAGGTGATGTGTGTGCACGAAACACCCGGGCTAGGAGGAATACTCTTCAGCCCAAGGAAACGAAGGGCGAGAGGGGACCTGGTAACAGCTTCCCGCTAGACTAGGGGAGGACATCAACTGCTCACCAGGGCACCCGAGGGGAAAACCAGCAGTAACGGCCACAAACTCCTGGAAGATCGATTCAGGCTCAACATTAGGAAAAACTTCTTCACCACGAGGGTGTCCAGGCTGTGGAACAAGCTCCCTGCGGGGTGGTGCAATCGCCTACCCTGCACATCTGCAAGAGGCCGTCACCTCGCTGGGGTCACCTGACCCCCGCTATCTTCCCCGCTCGGCGCGGGGGGCCGGACCCCATTCTCCTCCCAGGTCCCAGGAGCTACAGCTCGGTGGCGTACACAGATGGGACGCCCGAGCGTGCCATGGACGGGACACGGGCTCCAGCACCGCCCGCCCCGCGGCGTCCCTGGCCCGACGCCCCCGGCCCCACTCACCTCTCCCCGCTGCAGCTCGGGCGCCGCGATGCGCACG
>NW_005842579.1:359289-365971 GCF_000455745.1 Alligator sinensis
TCCCACAATGCCCCGCGGGGAGGCAGCCCGGAAATCCCCAAGGGGTGGCGGGATGTGGGGCCTAACCCGGGCTCGGCCTATCCTGGGCCTGGCTTAACTCAGGCCCCGTGGCAAGGCCTGTCTCTGGTCAGGCCTATTTCGGGCCCCATGGCCAAGCCTAACCTAGACTCTGTGGCATGGCTTGGCCCTGGCTCTGGACACGCCGCAGCAACAGCTCTGCCCCTGAGCCCGTACCAGGCCTGTTTCTGTGCCCACCTCCTGCCCCGATCCCCACAGGAGGCAGCCTGGAAGTGTAGCTGGACGGGTCTGGCCTGAAGCAGGGTCCCCTCCCTTCTCCCAATCCTCCCTTGCACATCGCTGTCTCGCACCTGAGTGAAGCTCTGTTTAACCCAGACGCGGCAGAGCCCCCGAACCTGCCCGGGGTGAAGCAGGGGGCCGCGGTGGCCACCGTCCAGCTGCCGCAGGGGTTGGACAAACTGGGGAGACCCAGGATGCCAGAGGAAGGCAGGAGCCTCGGGTTCCTGGCCTGCCATGCTCGTCGCTGTATCGCGGCTCTTATTTGAGACCAAATCTTGCCGGGCCGAGTCGGCTGGTGCTTCCCGAACGAATAGAGGAGCGGGGGTTGGGCTCTGGAGAAGAGCTGTTGCTTGGAGGCGCCCCTGCAGAAGTAGGGGACGTCTAAGCTGACCCACCCCTGTCGCGCTACGGCAACCCCCGGCAGGTTGCTTCCTGGCTCCCCTTCCTCTCCCTGATCCTGTCTCCCCTGATCGGTTTGGGGGAAGAGGCTGCCTCCGTCATGCACCAGCGTGGTTCCGCAGGGATGTAGCCGCAGGTGCTGTTATGACGACGATGGATTTGGAGCAGCCTCGTCAAGATCCTGCTCCGATTCCCTGGGAAGCTGGAGTGTGAGGGGATCGTCTCTTGCTCCATGTGTCGGCAGCACTGGTTCTGCTCCAGAGCTGGGCCCCCCGGTCCAAGTAAAATATAACAGGAAGAACCTCTCGTGTGCATTTCAGGCAGGTTGAACTCCCCTGGCTTTGCCGGGACCCCCCTGTTTGGATGGATTCCAGCATTTGAGAAAGCAAGATTTGGAATACGCATTCGGGAAAGCAAGAGGCGGCCTCTGGAGGTCACTCGCATGCTCAAATCCGGGCGCTGCCCCACCGCCACAGGAAGCCATCTGCCAGGATGCCGTAAAGAGGCCACATCCCCAATTAAGGCTGAATGAAGACAAATGAGCCCGGTGCATTTTGTAATGCAGGCTCCTTCGTTTTGTCACCGGGGATGCCTGGAGCACCAGCTAATCTGTCATGCCCTCCTCCCCTACCCCTGGGCAATAATCTACCGAATTGGCAGGTCCCTGCTGTATTAAAGAGGGATGTAATAGAGCTGAAAATGTTAAAAATAGAACAACAGATTTGCCTCCCAGTGGTCAGGATCTTTCTGAGAAGTTTTTCTCCACTTCAGCAAACTTGGAGAAAACAGTGCGAGGAGGCCGGTCATTTTTGCCTTCGGTTACAGTTGGTTTCGGTTTCTCAGCAGAAGGCTTTAGGCTGGAGGAAGGCAGGCCTGGCGGTTACAGCAGTAGTTGAGTGTTCAAGAGGCCTGGGCTAAAGTCTTGCCTGTACCACTGGCTCTCTGTGGGGCCATTGATTCCCTGTATGTAGAACTGGAATAAAACCCTGTGTGCGCCCGGCCCATGTTTGTGTCCAGCACCGTGCACAGCAGGGCTGGGATCCCACCTGTTGGCACAATCAGATCTAGAATAAAGCGATGGTATTTCCATATCTCCATCTGCCTTGTCCATCACTCCACACCACCCCCACCCTATTCAGGATTGAAGGAAAGCCATTTCTACAAAAATATCGCGGAACTGGATCAGATGGGGTCAGGCCTGACCTTGCAATCCCTGCTCAGGCAAGACTGCCCCCACCCAAAATCAATGGAGGTCTCATTTGAGGGAGGAAGGTGAAATTGGGACTTTGACCCCTGTCCCACCACATGGGATATCCTGAGTTCCACCGTCCCTGCCCAGAAAACCGCCTGCAGCTCCATCCGCAGATCCTTGTGTCCTGCATTTTGCAATTCTGCATTTTCCACTGTCTCTGCCTGGGACACTCCTCTCAACCCGCCCCTTTGCACAGCAGATCTGTAGGGTCACGAACGCACCTTGCTTTTCCCAGCAAGAGGCACTGACTTGCCGGTACCCCTCAAAACTCAGGAGACAGAGGCCGCATCAGGAATTGTGATGACCCAAGTGGGCTCAAAGGGATCCCAACCCTCCTACTACACCCCACAGAATGGGTGCTAGGTCCAGCCATTCCTATCAGTATCAAGAGCCTCCCAACAGCTGCTATTGGAAGCCATCATCTATCTTCAACCTTGACAGATGGAAGATGTCTTTGCGGAGCCGGAGGGGAGCCCGACCAGCCCAAACATCCTGGAAGACATGGAACATTTAGGGCCGATCCAGTCAACACAGCAGCACGCTTTTAACCCCAAGCCCATGATTTGTCATTTTTATCTCCGTAGCGTGACTCATGTTCTCCTGAGCCCCCACAGCCTCCCCCGGGCCCTTCCCCTTTGACTGTCCTGCGACTGAATGGGGGGGAGGGAGGAAACAGAAATCCCCATAAGGTAAACCTGCATCACTTTCACTCCTGATTTCAGCTGGCCTCACTCTAGCTTTGGGGGAAGGGGAAGGGGAAGGGGAGGGAAAGTTTATGAATCATGCATTCACTGGGTAACCTCCTTGCCAGCTGCATATTCATAGCTCTGGCCCCAGATAGCCAGATGTGTTTCACCCCTAGTGCTGTCTGTAATCCTGCTATCCAGGGCCCAAGCCTGCAGTCAGTCCCACGCATGCAAACCTTTTGCTCAAAAGAGAAAATATCACCCTCTTTTCAGAAAGCCCCTTTGGGCTTTATGGGATTTCCACAGCCCCCTTGGCTCAGCGTGGGAGCCTTGCACGCTTTGCTTTGCAGTCAGGAGGCCCCAAAACTCATATTTTATGAAGGGAAACAAAGATTCTTAGCTACTTCCTCAAGACTCCAGGAGACAAGACACCCAGGAAGGTCAGAGATGTCCCCAGTGAAGCTTTCCTGGTCAGTGAAGTCCTTGCCCAGTGGTTCATCTCTGGGCAAGGTCTAGTGATGGATGAGTTATAGTGAACAAATAGGAGTTTGGGTCCTGTCTTCACATTCACATATAGCATTCTTGGGTTTTTCTTAATATTTGCTTGTTCTAGCTTCTTTGGCAATGATGCAAATAGGCCCCGATCCTACTAATGCATGCCAGAAATTTGGGGCTCTTTCTGGCAACAAGATGATTGGGGTGCATACATCATTCGAGGATGGGGCATTTAGCTCTGTTCTTTCTTCTCTCATTAAACCCCCAATCCTGCAGGTCACTTCCAGGTCTAAGCAGAGCGGAGGCTGCCGGTATTCGAGTAATGACCAAGGTCTTTGGGCTCACAAGCCCAAGCCTCAACCCCTGTGGCTTTGCAAAGCATCAGCCCCTGGGTGAAGTCAAACACATGGGGAAAGCTTCAAGGGCTGTGACCCAGGTTGTATTGAGTCGTGGGGGAGATAACTCTAACCATGGTGCTAGGCTCTGACATTACCAGGACCCCTCAACCTCTCCTGAGTGACTGCTGGCCCAGAAACTATTCCCTTCTCTGAAATGATTTTGTAGCCGTGATGGCCTAGGAAAGATAGGCAGAATTTCAGAGGGGACGATCTTTTATTGGACCAACCGCATGTGGATGGGATAGACAAAGACCAGTTTTCAGGCATCACATGGCCCTTCCTGGGGTCTCCAGGAGAGAAGAAGGTGCAGCAAAGTGAAGTAACAGATGGAGCCCAAAGTTGCATAAAATTCCCTACAAGCAGGACCCAAGAGAAGCAACCGGGCAGCCAACATCGCCTCTCTTATCTGCCGGGTCATGTCTCTCGTGTGCTATTTTGTTTGCCGACAGAGTTTGACGCAAGCCTTTGGCCCATCTGCTGCTTGGCTCTGCTCTGACACGCTTTCCTTAGGCTGTTTCAGGACCATTTTAGCTGCCAGCCTCACCCCCTCTCTCCCCTTGATCCATAGGGGTCATGCAGCTGCTAGGAGGAGGAGACGTGGGTAGGCCACCCAGTTAATCCAGAGTCAGGCCCAAGGCAGGACAGGGATGCACCTTATAGACTAACTGAATTGGAGCCGCCTTGTAGTTTTGTAGCATCTGATGGAGCAAGCTCTTGCCTCTCTGGAGCTGGGCAGTTTGTCCTCCCAACCCCAAACTGACCACATGCGGCATAGTGAATGTCTCCTTAGCTTGAGGAAGAAGCAGCAGCAGATTGGATCCTCCCCGTTTTCACCCTTATTCTCCCCCCAAAATCACTCCAGGTAACTGCAACCTCTTAGGGGATGAGGGTCTTTCTCTGCTCTCACAGGCCTGGAGGGTCCCAAATCGCCTTAATTACAGTCCTAATAATTATAAGTGATGATAGGTATGGGATGGTTTGCATAGGGAGGTCTCACTTGGTGGCAACTCTTTTTTTTTTTGCAACCAGCCCCCAAGCGACCCTTCTTTTTTAGCAACCAGCCCCCTCCAAGTGACCCTTCTTTTTCCTTTTTGCCATCAGACCCCTCCAAGTGACCCTTTTTTTGCAACCAGAGCCCCTCCAAGCAGCCCTTGTTTTTGCAACCAGACCCCCTCCAAACGACCCCCTTTATTTTTTTTGGAAGCAGACCCCCAACTGACGCTTCCTTTTTTATTTTATTTTATTTATTTTTTTTGCAACCAGACCCCTCCAAGCCCCAAGCTCGTCCTGTGCCCCCCAGCGCCTATTGGCAAAGCCGGGCCCCCCTCCAGGGCGCTCCCAGCCTGCGGGGCGCACGCATGCACAGTGGGTGGGTGTGCATGCATGCATGCGTGCGTGTGTGTGTGTGTGTGTGTGTGCGTGCGTGTGCGTGTGCAAGGGGCAGGCCCGAGCAATCGAGCGCCGATCGGCTCCACCGGGAGAGGGAGGGAGCAATTGAATTTCAAACACAAACAACTGCATGGGGCACTCTCCCACCTCCCTGGAGCTCCCGCGCTGCTAGCACCGAGGGCCGCGGCCGCACGCCGCCCCCACCCAGCGCTCGGGAGGGCCGGGGGCACCATGTCCCGCTCCAACAGGCAGCGGGAGTACAAGTGCGGGGACCTGGTGTTCGCCAAGATGAAGGGCTACCCGCACTGGCCCGCCCGGGTAAGGAGCGCGGGGGGCGCGGGCCGCGCGGAGCGCACACACGTTACAACGCGCGTTAAGCTGGGGCGGCTCCCCCCTCGGGCCGGGTCCACGCTGGGGGGCCTCTCCGTGCTCTGGGGGGGCTGCCCCATTGTAGTTGCACCCTGGCAGCTCTTAGGAGTGCCCCCCCACCCCCTCCAGCTGGGGATGTGCTGGATGATGGTGGGGGCAAAGAGCAGAGGCAAGGCTGGGGTGGGGCTACCCCTCCGGGTCTGCACCTTGGCATCCCCTTGCAATTGCCCTCCAAGCTGGGGATTTGCCTGGGGGGCTGCCCTTCCAGATTTGCACCCTGGTATCCCCTTGGAGGTGCCCCCTGAGCTGGGAATTTGCTAGTTTGGGGGGACAAAGAGAGAAGAGGCAAACCTGGAGGGGGCTGCCCCCCCCAGATTTGCACCCTGGCATCTCCTTGCATCCCCTGAGCTTATAGGGCCGCAGGGTGCAAAGAGAGCATCCAAGGGGAGAAGCCTCCCAGTGTCGGGGCATAGGGACGCAGGCCTGGGGTGCAGCTGAGGGGCTGCATGGGCTGGTGGAGGGGGGTTGCACCCCATGCATCTGCCTGGAACAAAAGGCTTGGCCCTGGGGGGCTCAAGGGAGCAGGGAGGAGGCAGGCAGGACCATCCCCCTCTGCAGGGACAAGGCCCTGTTGCTTCTTGCGGACCCCCGGCCCTGGGGGCACTTCCTAGGATGCTCGGATACCATTTCTGCCCTTCCCTCGTGGCCTGGCCAGCTCGCCCCCCCTGCAGCAGCTCTGTACCAAAGAGGCTTATGGCCCCGGTTTCTTTCTTGGGGGGCTTCTTTGCAAAGAGGAGGGTCTTGGCCCATCTCCTTGGGGGCTCCCAGGGCTTTTCCTTGCCAAGGAAGCACAGAGGCTGGGGGGAGTGAGGGGTTCCCCATGGGACCCTCCTGTTTCAGTGTGGTTGGTACTGGGGGGGGGGGGGGGCGTTCTGTCTGCAAAGTGGAGCAAGGGGATCCCAGGTAACTGCTTTGTTGCAAGCTTGGTGCGAGCACGTGGGCCGGCTGCTGAGTCCCGGAGCCGGGACTGGCAGGGTTGGGGGCCGGAGGGCCCTCTCCTTCCACCTCCTGATTGCCCTCCCCCAAGTGAAAGCCCTGGCCCTAAGGCTCCCCCCCATCCCCTCTTCCTGATTTCCCCCGGGTTTTGTCCCCGGAGCTTGCTCTAGGCTGGGGCCTGGTTGCAGGAACAGCCCTGCATGGGGCACCCATCTGCCCAGGCTCCTCTTGGCAGGGCCGGTGGGGGTCACATAGGCCCACCCTCCTGGGGTGCTGGGCTGGCTGTGGGGGGCTGTGCCAGCCCTGGGAATGACTGTGGGGGAAGGGGAGCAGGTGCCGACGTGCGGGGCCGGGCTCGCGCGTGTGCGAGATGGGCGCAAGCACCGCGTCACGCCCGCCAA
>NW_005842579.1:366440-367126 GCF_000455745.1 Alligator sinensis
CCTCCCCGGCCCCCCTCCCCGCCCCTTCTCTTCCCGGGTTTGAATCACTTTTGTTTGGTTTATAGGGTTTTGGCGGCGAAGGGGAGGGGGGAAGGGGAGGATCTGCAGCTTGGCTCCCAGGTGCCAGTGGGTTTCCCTCCCTCCCTCCCTGCCTGCCCGCGTCTTTCTGGCGCGGCCGGGAAAGTGCTGAAGCTCCCCCTGCCCGGGTAAAAGCCCCTGGCCCTGCAGCTCCCCCAGCCCTGGGGACTGTTCCCCTGCCCTGTGCTGGCATCAGGGTCTTCCCCTGCATGGGGGGCGGGGGTGCTGTGTGCTCTCCAGAGGGACCTGCAAAGGTGGGGGGTGAGGGGGGGGGGTCCCAAATTTCCTGGGGGGCAATACGCACTGGGGAAAGCGGGGTTCCTGATGCTCGGTGGAATTGTGTTTCGCTCCCCTACGAAACTGGGGGCCAGATGCAGCGTGCTGGGCCCTGCCAGCCCCAGCATGGAGCCGAGCAGCCCCTCCAGTCCCGGCTTGGTGCCCACGTGCCTCCCAGTACAGCTGGGGCTGCTGTTTTTCCCTGTGCAGTTGGGGCTGGGTGGGGGGGACTTGCCCAGGGTCCTCCAGGGAGTCAGTGGCAGAGCCAGGCGCCAAACCCAGGCTCCAGGCAGGTGCCAGTGCCCCCAGTCCAGCCCAACTGGCTATGGAGT
>NW_005842579.1:367157-384156 GCF_000455745.1 Alligator sinensis
GCGGGCAGAGTCTCCAGGTTGGTGCAAAGTCCAGCATCAGGGGCAGGGTCCAGTCTGGGTGTTTGCTTCCCTCCCACAACAGCCCCAGGGTGGTAGAGCCTGGAGCCCTCCAGGCCCTGGGGGACACCCGTGCCTGCCCCGGGGGCTGCAGTAGGAGCTGGCTGGTGCACACGTGGCTGTGCATGCTTGGGTGTGAGGACTTTGCCCCCCTCCCGAGGCTGCCGTGACCCCTGGGGAGAAAGCTGCCTGGGCCCCCCCCTTGGGTCTCCTGCTGCGGCCCCACCTGGGCAAAGTCCATGCCACCTGGTTGCTCCTTGCCAGCACCCCAGGGTCCTGGTGCTCATGTGGGTCACAGCCACACTCAGGCCCCTGCTGCACAAAGGAGCCTCCATCTGGGGGGCTGCGTGGCCTAGTGGGTTGTGCAGGATGCTGGGGCTCTGCCACTGCCTTTGGGTCAGTCCAGAAGGAGGACAAGGCCCCGTCTCCAGGCCTTCCTGGGGCTGGTGAGAACAAACAGTTTCTGGCCTCAGTTTATCGGGCCAAGCCCTGAGCAGGTAGATGCAGCCTGGGTGGGTGCCCCTGCCAGGTGCTGGGGTCCAGACACTTGACCCACCTCTGTAGGGGAGATGCCCCTGGGGAGGTAGGTCCAGGCTTCTCGATCCAGGATCCAGTCTCTGCCATTCCCCCAGGCAGGTGCGGGGTTTACAAAGCACCCAGCCCTGGGCATGCGGGGCAAGCCAGACCCGTGCCGAGGCCGCTGGCTGCAGGGAGGCCTGGCCGGACACTGGAAATCCTGGAAAAATCGGGGTGAGGAAGAGAAGGCTGGAGGGGAGTGGGCGTTGATCAGTCTTCAAGTCCCTGAAGGGCAGTTGCAGAGAGGAGGGAGATGGGCTTTTCCCTGTGGCTGCAGGGGATAGGCCTACAAGCAATGGGCTCCAGCTGCAGCAGGGGAAACTGAGGCTGGTGAGGAGGATGGACTTCCTGGCTAGCTGGAGGGGCTGCGGAGGGCGTTGGGAAGCCAGTCCAGGTGGGGTTGGCCTCTGGATCGGGGCCTCAGGGCCATGGGTCAAATCCAGTGTTCAGCACGAAGCAGCCCCCATGCCCTGTGTGATGGGCATATTCCCCAGGCTGGGGGCAGTATAAGGCCCAGGAAACACAGGAGAACAGTGGCAGTTGCTCCCTTAAGAAAGCAGCAGCATGTGCCTGCAGTGGTTGCCGTGGGGCCTAGTTGCAGCTGGTGCCTTTGCGCTTGGCGCTGTACAAAAATATCTATCCTGAGCATGGAGGAGCTGCTGGGGGATCCCCAGACTCCTGAGACCCGACCCGGAGCTGTAACCTTCAGCCCCGTGCTTCTCCTCCTCCTCCCTGGTGCTTCAGGGAGCTCCACCCACCTCTGCCTCAGTTTCCCCCTTTGCACACCCCTGTTCCTGGGGAGGCTGCGAGCTTTGCATCGCACAGGGCAGAGGCACTGCACCCCGGGGCCCTCCTGGCACTCCCGCAGGGCCTCGTTCTGCTCAGGAGCTGCACTGGCCTGCCGGGCTCTGAGTCACGGCCCTCCCCGCGCTGAGTCACAGGCGGGCGGGCGGAAGGAGGCCGGGCAGGCGCTGGGGCGGCCTTGGCCTGGCTCCCGCTCCCGTGCAGCGTTTCCTGCCGGCTCAGATGCCCGGGCTGCCCCTTGGGGGGGCTGCAGGCAGTAACAGAGGGGGGTTTCCCTGTTGCCAAGCAAGGCACCCCACCTTCCTGCCAGTGTTGGGTTTATCAGGGCTTCTCCACCCACTGAGCCTCCTGGGGGGGCAGAGCTGGGGGCAAGGCTGGGAGAGGTCAGGGCTGGCAGGGGCCATGCGGGGGCAGCACCGAGCTGGCGCGGGGGCCAAAGACTCGCCCTCCTCCCCCCTGTCTGGAGCTGGGCTGGATCCCAGCCCCTGGGTATGGGCTCATGCCTGGCCCTGCCCCGCCCCCTTGGCAAAGTGACAGAAGTCAGCTCTGTGCCTCAGTTTCCCTCTTTTGCTCATCCTCCTCCACCACCCTGGCTTTGCAGGGAGGGACTCGTGCTGGAGACTGTGGGATGGGGCTGGATGAACCTGCCGTTGTGGGGATTGGGGGCCTTGCCCCTCCCTGCCCCGTCGGCCTCTGAGTGTCCCTGGGAACCTCTGCCAGCGCCGGCTGCCCTAATCGGCTTAGCCCAGCGCCCGGCACCTGCTCCCTTCCTCCTCGTGTTTCAAGGCAGGAGGCCGTGTGTCCTGGTCACGTGGTGCCTGGCGCATCTGCTCCCACCTGGCCCGGTTTGCCACGGGCACACGGACGCTGTGTACCCCTGATGCCCAGGGAAGCGGGTCCTCCGGGATCCCCTCTGGGGTGCGCCTGCTCCCATAGCTGCATGGGGGTGAAACCCTTGCACAGCTGCTTCCTGTCAGTTGTGCCCATTGGCCTCTCCTGAAATGGCCTGTGCCCCAGTGCCCAGGGCTCCTGGGCTCTCCTGCCTGCCTCTCTAGGGGCAGCTGGGGAAACTGAGGCACAAGGGGTGGTGAGCGTGGCTGGCCTGAGAGTTGGCAGCGGAGCACGGCTAGATCCCAGGCATCCCGGAGGCAGGTGGCTTCTGTTTGCTTCCTAACCCATCTGTGCTTGGGAGCGGTCTCTGGATTATTTTAAGGCCCAACCGTTGGGAAACCGAGTCCTCCCCAGGGAGCCCCGGGTCTTGCTCTGTCTGGGGCTGGCGGCTGCAGTGTTCAGGCTGAAATTTGGGGCTGGTCGCAGAGGAGCAGGGAGTTGTACACGATGGAGATGGTTTCTGTTCGGCTGCTGCATGTGCCAGGCTAGGGAGAGAGGGACCTTGTCTTTTATGCTACCCCTACTAGGGAGCCTCAAGGCCCATTTTACAGCGAGGGGAAACTGAGGCAGTGCACAATCAGACTTGGGGTCCTGCTCTGTTGGAGTTTAAGCAGGTGGAGCTGCCCAGACCAAGGGCGCCGGATGCCTTAGCAGGTCCGACCCGCCTCCTCATCCCCAAACAGGATTAACCATGATCTGGGATTGGCATGGCCACATGCAGGGGTGCCCAGTGATAGAGCCTGGAGCCCGGTGCCCGAGAGAGCCCCGAATCGCAGCAGGGCCAGGGGGGCTTGGAGATTGCTTCGGGTTTGGGAGTTGAATGAATTTGCTTCCCCCAGGGCATCGGCACCTGCTTCTGCAGGTGGCAGAGAGGCAAGATCGGGGCCCTGCTTTGTGGGCACAGAGGCTTTGTCCTCTTTAGCTCTGGGCCAGGATGGGGTTGGGGGGCCAGGATGGGGCTGGGGGCACTTGGCTTTGTTCCTGTCTCTGGCGCTGTGTTCCCACAGCATCCTTGTCCTGAGGGCAGGGGCTGCCTGTGCTGCTCCCTCCCCAGGTAGAGCCCCTATGCCTGGGCAAATGGACTACAGGGACGGGGGGTAGGGAGGTATCGCCCAGCCCTGCTGCTCAGGTAGATCCTGGCCAGTGAGGGGCCAGGGGGTCTTCAGGATAGAAGTGGATCTGGCACACAGGCTTCCCATCGCCCTGCGCACCCGGGGCCGAGCTCTCCCTGGCACAGAGCTGTTGCATGGTCCCTTTGGGGCAGGTGTTGTGTCGGGGTGGGTGTTTCCTGGGCAGCAAAGCTTTGTGCATCTATCTGGTGTCCCCAGAGCCTGGGACCAAAATTGGGGGGGCGCAAGGGCCAGCCTGGCTGGATGGGGCCTGAATTTTTCAGTGTCCAGTGCACTCAGGCAGCAGGGTGGGGAGCTGGAGCTGGAGCTGGAGCTGGAGAGACGTTGGTTATCTC
This sequence comes from Alligator sinensis, assembly GCF_000455745.1. Lineage (NCBI taxonomy): Eukaryota > Metazoa > Chordata > Crocodylia > Alligatoridae > Alligator > Alligator sinensis. Next base: position 370,951 of record NW_005842579.1, read on the forward strand.
TCCCGCCAGGCCCAGAGAGGGTGGAGGCCCCGGTAGCACACAATGGCTGTGTGTGTGCACATGGGTGTGCATGGCTGGGCAAGGGGATCTGTGGGTGTATGGGAAGCTGGTGCGTGGCCCCAGGTTGGATGATGTGTACGAGGCATGTATGGTGCGGGGGTAGATGCTGTGTGTGTGCATGGGTGGGCAGGGGGCTGCTGTGGGTGTATGGGAAGCTGGTGTGTGGCCCCTGGTGAGATGGCATGTGTGGTGGGGGGGCAGATGCTGTGTGTGTGTGTGTGTGTGTGTGTGTGTGTGTGTGTGTGTGTGTGTGTGTGTGCACACGCACGTATGCACGCCGGCCTGTGGGGGGTCGGCCCAAACCCTTCAGCTGCCCCCAGTAACCCCACACCCAACTCCTCACAGGCTGTGCCTCCCAGCCCCCTCCCCCTCTAACCACTAGCCCCCCCGCCCCTTGCTGCCCCTTGCTCTTGCCCACCCTAGGTCGGATTACAATTAACCCTTTCTTTCCCCCTCCCACCTGCCTCCCTTCTGCCGCACGCACCAAGGGGATGGGGGGAGGCGCTGCCATGGGGGTGATTAAGATGGATTTATCCCTTCCCTCTGCCCCCCCCAGCCCCCCCTGAGCCTTTGATCCGCGCTGGAGTGGAAAAGCGGCATTGTTCGTTTGTATCGCACCCCCCAGCCCCAGCCCCGGCTCTGCAGCCGGAGAGGAATTTCTCTGTGTCATGGTGTCGTGTTCCCAGCTGCCGGGAAGGGGGAGGGGAGCCTGGGCCTGCCTGCCTGGCCTTGGTGCCATCCTGGGTACTGCCGCCAGGGTCAGGAGACCTCCACCAGTGCATCCTCTGTCCCTGAGGCCTGGGGCAGAGCAGGCCCCAGACCCCCCGAAGTTTTCTTAGCATGTAACCCTTGACCCTGCTGCTGGTTTTGGTCCCTTATCCCCACCCCCCAGGGGTTTTGCTTGCAAACCTTGTGCTTGCAACCCCTGGTCAGAAGCATCCTGAAGGGAGTAAGGGGGATAACCGAGGCCGGGTCCACTTGTGCAGTCCACTGAGCACCAGAGCCAGGGTCCGGCTGGCAGACCCAGCCCGCATGTACTCGGACCTGGATATAGGCAGGGCAGTCGCATCTGCCTGCGCAGCTGCGGTGGGACGGTGGTTGGATGGGGAGGGGGGCAGACTGATTGCAGCATGGATGTGCTGTTGACTGCAAAGGGAGCTTCTGCACGCATGTGCACATGCATGCACGCACGTATGAACCTGTGCTGCACATATGTGCATGTGCTGCACGTGTGTGCGCGCCCATGTGTGCACTTGTTCTTATGTCTTCCTCGTGCTGAACCAGGCAGGGAACCGGTCCAGCTCCCACCTACGGCTCTCTTACAGGGTTCCCTCTGTGTGGCAGGGGGAGATGGCGGCGTTGCAAGGCAGCATGTGGCTAGCCGGCCTTTACTTCCAGCTGCTCCACTCAGTGGCCAGGGAGGGGAAACCTGGCATGGAGCTCGCATCTGAAGCAGCCCCTTCCCCCTCGGTTTGGGGCTAGGCCGCAGCAAGGCTGGTCCCATGGCGTGTCAGGCTCCCTCCGGCCCACGGGTCTTGCAGCTCACGCCCACATGGGCAATCACAATGCAACCAAAGAAGTGGAAATTGCAGGGGGGGATGAGCAGGGGTGTGGGGCCCTGCTCCGAGCTTTGCCGTCCCCTCTCCCAGGGGTGCACAGTTCTTGCCTGGACGGGGCAACATTCCTGCGAGCAGTGCCCGGGCGAGCTGGGCTGCCGATGCACTGAGCTAAATCTGTCTGAGCTGGTCTAGACAAGAGCTTACGGTTGGCTGGGAACGCGCCAATCCTCGCCGGGCTCTTGCGCTGCAACGGGGCGGGGGGGAAAACATGGTCGTCCCTTTGGAGAGGGGTCTGGGGGGGCAGAGCGAGGCCTCAGCAGCTGTGTCGTTAGCTGGCTTCGTGGAGAGCCAGGGAGCTCACTGGTGACGGGGGAGGGATGGTGACCGGCAGGAGGTGGAGGAAGATGGCCACGGGGCCCTGGGAGCTCCTTTGTGCTGTGTGCGCGTGCGTACATGCATGTGTGTGTGCGTGCATGCCAGTGTATGCATGTGTATGTGTACACCCTGGTGTGTGCATGTACATGTGCACGTATGCATCCTTGTGTGTGTGTGTGTGTGTGTGTGAATGCACTCTGGTGCATGTGTGTGTACATATGCATGTGTGTGTGTGCATACGTGTGTATATGTATGCACATTTGTGTGTGTGTGTGTGTGTACATGCATTGGTCCTACTTTGAGTGTGACCTCCTGAGGTCCCTTCCAACACTAACTTTCTGTGAGTCTCTGTGTGTGTGTGTGTGTGTATTTGCAGTGGTGTGCATTTGTGTGTGTACATGTGTGCATATGAATGTATCGGTGCATATGTGCACACGTGCATGTCTGCATAGGTATATGTGTACATGTGAGTGTATGCATACTTGTGTGTGGGCCTGTGTGCATGCATGGCTCTGCATAGTTATGTGTACATGCAAGTGCATACTTGTGTGTGGGCCTGTGTGCATGCATGGCTCTGCATAGTTATGTGTACATGCAAGTGCATACTTGTGTGTGGGCCTGCATGTGTGTGGAGAGGGATTCAACTATTCAACCCCTCCAGCTTTTTTTCCTCAGTAGTGCCGGCTGGAGGTGTTTGGCACTAGCGAAGTGCCAATGCCCCTGCTTCGGCACTCCCTTCACAGCCTGCTTTGCACGGGTGCAGACGGCTATGCAAATGTGGGGTGCAGCACCCAGCTCTGCACACCTGTCAGGAGGGGGGGATCCTGTATTGGGCAGTAGCTGCTAAAAGGTTTCCAGCCCAGCTTCCCCTCTCCCCTCATCCCAGACCCGGTGGGGAAGGGACTGTCCTTCGGACGCTGCATTTGTACAGTGCCTGGTGCCTCACTGCTATCCTTTGTGTGCTGTTATCCCATCATGCCTCAGTGGGGACACGCAGCCTGGCAGGACAGGCAAACTGGGACCCCCTGGCAGCGATTGAGGCAGTGCATTCTGGGATGGCAGAGTCTGTAGCCTGGTCCTCCAAAGCGGGTTTGCCTGGCATGTCACCCCATGCCCATGGTTAGGCCTGGGACTGTGCTCTGGGGGAAGAGTGGGGGTTGTTGGGGGCAATAAGGCTTTCTCCTTTTTGCCCCTCTCCCCACCCAACACTTTCTATCCCTCCCCCACCAGATCGACGAGATGCCGGAAGCTGCCGTGAAATCCTCCTCCAATAAATACCAAGTCTTTTTCTTCGGGACCCATGAAACGTGAGTAGGGGCCACACATGGGAGGGTGTATGTGTGTGTGTGTGGGTGAAGCTGTGTGCACCAGTAACATGTGCGTGTGCCCATGTAACACATGTACGCCTGTGTGTGTCAGGGTGGGAACGTGCCTTTGTGCACATGAAGCGGGAGGGGAGCACTTGCATGTGCACATCTGGAAGGGAAAGGGAGTGTGCCCGCATGCACATGTAACACACGTGGATGTGCATGGGGGAGGGAGCCTATGATCGCGGTGCCAGTTGTCCTTGGGGTGGGGTCAACACTGGCCCCAGGGTTGGGGTTCAGATCCCGTGGGGGCTGTAACAAGGAGCGAGGCCTCTTCCATGGGAGCCCCCTTGTCTCTGCTCCTGGGGTCTGCCAAGGTCCTCGGGGGGGTGTAAGGGCCCCAAGATGCCCCTTGCTTCTCCCCAGCCTGCCTCAGATTCCCCTTCTGCACCCTGCTCTGGCCGTGGGCCTCACCCCCTGTTCCTTCTTGCAGAGCATTCCTGGGCCCCAAGGACCTGTTCCCCTACGAGGAGTGCAAGGAGAAGTTTGGGAAGCCCAACAAGCGGAAAGGGTTCAGCGAAGGCCTCTGGGAGATCGAGAACAACCCCACCGTCAAAGCCTCGGGCTACCAGGTGTGCACATGCCCGCCTTCCCACCCCCACCCCCGGCAGCTTCAGCCCTTCTCTAAGAAATCCCCCCTGCAGCTACCCCACTCCTAGCTACCCTAACTCTAACTCCCCAATGCATCCTATGAGCTACGTGGGCATTTAGGCCCGTCGAGATCCTGCTGAGGAGCTTCTGGTTGCTTTGCAAGTGAAGGCCAGGCATCAGAGGAAGCAGCCACCCTTAACCCCCAGATACTGACAGGGTCTGGGGCCGTGTTAAAGGGCCCCAGAGCAACATCTCGACCTGCCAGCCCCTGGCAATAACCCCCCTTTCTCTTTGCTTCCTTCCTTCCACCCCTGCTGACCTTCCTCTTCCTTGTCTCCACTCCTCTGCAGCCAACCCAGAAGAAGAGCTGCTCCGGGGATGCTGAGCCGGAGCGAGAGCCAGAGGGTGATGGCGAGAAGAAGGGCAACGCAGAGGGCAGCAGCGATGAGGAGGGCAAGCTGGTGATCGACGAGCAGTCCAAGGAGAAGAACGAGAAGGCCGGGATCAAGCGGAAAGCAGAGGATGCCCTGGAGGTGAGGGGAGAGGAGGGGAGCTGGGGTCTGAGGACATGGGGGGGTGGGTTATGGGTTGGGGAGTGCTAGCGGCCAGCTGTCCTGCTGCAGGACTCCCCCAAACGCTCCAAGGAGGCGGAGGGCCCCGAGGGAGAGAAGAAGGTGGAGAACGAGGAAGCCCCCAAGGATGAGCAGAAGCCTAGTGCCCCTGAGGGCGAGAAGGGAAAGAACAGCGACGCCGCCGACGGCCCCGACGCCCGGGAGGTCAAGCCCGAGGGGAAGGAGAAAGCCCCCGCTGCCGAGGAGATCAGAGATCACAAGGAGAGGTGAGTCCAGTGGGGCAGGGCAGGCACGGCCCCCCGATGGGATTGGGGGCATGGGCATCAGCAAGTCAGGAGCTCCCATACCCCTTGGCTGCAAGCGTGCCCGCTCCTGTAGCTCAACAGGCTCAGGCTAGACTGCTTCTTGGATGGGAGACCTCCAAGGTGCATGGCCGGGAGCCAGGACTGTATGTGTTGAAGGGACATTCACTACCGTTAACCTTCTTCCTTGTGTCCTCTCTGCTCCCGCAGCCCGTAGCTGGCCGGCCTCCCCCAGCCGAGCTGCTGTCCTGGCCTGCCCCTTTACTGCTGGGCTCCCCGGGGGCTAAAGAGTCTCGTCCTCCTCAGCTCGTCTCATCTTGCAACTCTGGAAAAATAAGAAGAAAAGAAGAAGAAAGAAAGAAAGAAAGAAGAACCCCCCATTCCCCTGCCCGCCGCACCCCACCCGCGCCACAGGGCGCCTGCTTGTACTAGTGATCCCTCGGGGGGGGCTCCTCCGTTGATTTGAAATAAATGCGATTCATGCCTTTTTAACACGCTGCTTATCACTTCCCTCCGAGGTGCTTTCTCTGGGGCTCTTCCCCGCAGCTCGGCACTGCCCTGGCGAGCTGTGGTGGGTGGCAGGAGGCGGATGTCACCCTCTCTGCCGTCCTTCCCTGTCTTGGTTGCGACCGGCTGAGTGGTTGGACGGGGGTTTTTGCGACGTCCAGGATGAGTTGCATCTATATGGAGGGGCCTGAACGTGCTGCTGGCATGGGCAAGGAGTGGTACCCACTGCAAGGCCCAATAGGGCAGTGCCCAGCAGCCTTGAGGTTGCTATGCCCCAGCTCCCAATTTGCTGCTGGCTCCTCTTCTCCTTTTAAACAGGGCCTGCATCTGGCTTTGTTCCCTGAGCTGCCCCTTTGGGTGGTCTTGTTCCCTCCCTATCACAAACAAGGCCAGCACCCAAAACAGGCGCTTCAATCGCCTGCCCCTGGCGGATCAGAGCCACCCCCGCCTTGGGTCAGCTCGCTAGTCCCTTTCTTCCAACATCCCTTTCTGTCACAGAGCCAAGCAGAGGCAGAGCTGGAAAGTGTGGCACTGGGGCTGTCCATTTGGCTGCAAAATATTTGGCTTTTCCAGCTGCAATTCAATTTGGGGAAAATTTTGGAGACTTGCAAGAAAAAAAACAAAACATTCAATTTGGAAATGCTGCAGGGAGGTCCCCAGGGAGCTTCAATTAGTGATCTCCACACCAGACTTACAATCTAGCACTGGGTCCAGTCTAGCGATACTCTCCCTGGGATCCTGGCAGGTGGGTTCTCTCCCTAGGTGGTGAAATCGCAGCTGAATTCTTGGTGCCCTGGCGAGTCGCTGCCTTTCTGGCTGCAGTGCTGCAATTCCAGCTGGATGCGAAGGGGCGAAGCTCCCGACGCAGGTTTCTCACTGGAATTCCAGCCCAGAGCGCTCGTGATGGCGTTTTCTGGAAGGAGCTGGCGGGAAACATCTCTGGCCGGTCCAAAAAAAATGAAAAGGCTCGTGTTTTTCTTAATTTTTTTTTTAAAAGGGAAGGGGGAAGCCCTGGCCTGCCTCCCATGTCCTTCACTAACAAAGTCTTAGAGCTCAGTCCAGGTCTAGCCAGACATCAGAGTCCAAAGGCAAAGCAAGAGTCTGAGGCTGACAGCTTGCATATCTCAGCCCGGTTGCAACCCCTGCCAGCCCCCGAGTCGTTTGCAAGCCCATCTTAGCACCTAATGAGGATTTCCCCCTGCCCCCCCGACCCAAAGGCATCCCTGGGTTCTCTGCCCATCACATCTGTCCAGCTCTTCATCGTCCTGCACCTTGCACCCAGGTAAAACCCCTCATCAGAGCCCTCCCTGCCCTGCTTTGAGGCAGAGACCTGGGATGTTCAGGGCACGGTTGTGCTCCGCAGGCCCTGAACCTCATGTGTGCACTAGTGAAACACGACGGGGCGCAGGACGCTCCAACGGGCATGCATTTTAAAGCAGCCTTTGGCCTGCTCTAAGTTGTGTGTTGCTCCCCACATCCCTCGATGGGCCCCAGGGATCAGAGAACAGCTACGGCTCAGTTTACCCTGGCTGGGCTCCGAGACCCACGTCCACCCATTTTAAGGCCCACGTGTGACCAAGAGTCCATGAGCCTGACCCCAGGGGACAAGTCCATTTGGGGACCCCAAATGGGTCCCCAAATGGCAGCCATGGTATCCTCAGTTGCAGGGGATGGAGCCAGAGCTCGTTCAGCATCTGTTGCGAATGTCTCTGGGGAAGGTTTCTCCCTCTCCTATCCAGCCACAAACCCAAAGGGAAATTATCTAGAGGCAGCAGCATCCATTTTAGTCCCCTTGCCCTTCACTTCTGGGGAATATTTACCAAAATATTACAATAAAGGTGGGGGAGAAGTTTTTAGGGTAATGTTTTTAATAAAAAAAAATTAAAAAGTTCTTAAAAAAACAAAAACAAACCACCCACAGGATGATGGTGACTAGCTGGAAAAGTAATTGTTTTAGCTAATGATTTTTTTGTAGTCTGGCTTATTTTTAAACTTGTGTTTCTTGCTGTCCTCTCGGGCCAGGTATGTCGCCTTGGTTTCTCCATCTCTCTCTCTCTCTCTCCAAGTCTTTCTCGCTCTGTGATGTAATCGTATTACAATTTGTAACATATGGAGGAAAAAAGAAAAATAAACTCCCAGACACGCCTGCCTTGGCTCTTTTTGGAGGCGGTGATGCAGACTATGGCTGGATTTAGCTTTGGAATAGTTCAGGAAACAAAACAAAAAACAAAAAAAGGAAAAAGAAAAGTATAAAAAAATCTAGCTGATTTCAGTTCTCTCTAGGACAATAAAAGGTTGATTATTATGATGGTGTCCAAAGTGTCTCTTCCTGGGGGTTTCAGTTTCCTGGGATAGTATCTGATGAAGTGAGCCTCCCTATGCAAAAGCTTGGGCTGTGTGTGTGTATGGACATATGCGTGTGTGTGTATATACACTAACCAAAGTGTGTATGTATAATACTACCTAAAGTATATATGAGCATGTACATTTGTGTATATATGTATGTACATGTGTGTGTGTGTGTGTGTGTGTGTGTGTGTACTTTGAGTATATATGTATGGACGTGTGTGTATATACACTAACCAAAGTGTGTGTGTGTGTATAATACTAACTAAAGTATATATGAGCATGTACATTTGTGTATATATGTATGTATGCATGCGTATGTATGTGTACACTAACCAAAGTAAGTCTGTGTATATTATATGTATTGTATGTGTAGAAGTATGCGTGTGTATACACTAACCAAAGTGTGCGTATGTATCTATATACACTAGCCAAAGTATCACGTGCGTATCTATTTACTTGATCTATCTACCTATTTATATATATGATAGATATAGCTATATAAATAAATATATACAGACTAAGCAAAGTAGACGGTGTGTGTATCTGCTTTGGTTAGTCTATAAGGTGCAACCCTACCCTGCCTTCTCCTGGGCTTCAGACTAACGCTCCAACTCCATCTCTTTTCCCGGGCCCATCAGCAGATGGTGGGTAACACGAGGGTTCTCCCACCTCCCGGGGCCCACGTCCCCTCCTGTGCCACCAGCAGCGGGGCTTGGGGTAGGAGCGGGAATCCCACTTCTGCCACCATGCCATTCTCGATGGGCCTGGCCTTGCCCGTCTCTCCTCCGCCCTGGGCACGGTGCCACGGCCCTAGAGCAGCCACATCGTGCTTTGCAAGGAGGATGGAGTTGCTCATCTCGGTGGGGGCAGAATTAGGAGCAATGGGCTCAGGCTGCAGGGGGGGTTCAGGGATCAAGGAGGGCAGCGAAGCCCTGGACCAGAGAGGGGGAGCTGCAGCTGGGGCTGGAGCAGGGGCACGAGCTGGCCCTGGCCCTGGCCCTGACCCCCGGTGGTCCCTGCCAGGGCTGCCCCACGTCCCCCGGCCGGAGGCGGCGGCGGAGGAGCCGGGGCTGCAGGAGCAAGAAAATGGAGCGGGGCTGGAAGCGCGCCCGGGCCGGCCGCGGACTACGAGTCCCAGCAGGCCCCGCGGGAGGGGGGAGGGGCGGCTCTGCAATGCTCCTCTGGTGCTGCATGGACCCCCATCCCTGCAGCCCGGGGGGGTGGTCCTGCCCCCCCTGCTCTAGTCAGTGCACACGGTGCAACCTCTGCCCGGGCCCTGGTGCTGGGAAGCCCCGGGGGAGGGGAGTTGCAATGCGAGCCCCCCCCCCAAGCACACGTGTGGCACATGCTTGGAACATGTCTCCCCCCTTATAGAGCCAGCTTGCTCTTCCCAGCATGCACCAAGGGAGAGTGGGAGGACTGCGCTTCCCAGCATGCCTTGGGACAGCCCCCTCTATTCCCCCCCAGGGAAAAGACTGCTACTCCCAGCATGCCGCGCGGTGGGACGCGCTAGAGGTGAGGGATGAGGCTCCCAGGGTGCATCGCGGTGGTGCAAGGGGAAAGACTACAAGTCCCAGAATGCAGTGCGGCGGCGGCGCCATGCTGCTGGGTTCTGAGAACGGCAAGGTGAGAATGGGGCTGGGCTGGGCTGGGGGAGGCCCTGGCTGCACGCATCTGGGGCTGGGGGGCCCTGGCTGGGAGGTAATGCAGCTCTGGGAATCTGCTTGCTAGGATGCCTGGGTTCTCTTTCCAGGTCCCTGGGAGGAGCAGGGTGCAGTGGAGGGGCTGAGGGCAGGAGTCCTGGGTTCTCCTTCCTCATCTAACACCCAGACCGCGTCCTCACAGCTGGCACAGAGGTGGTGAGAGCCCGGATGCCTGGGTTCCCTGCTCTGGCAGAGGAGTAGCTGCCTGGGGGGTTGGATCCCGGAGGGGGGGTGCCTCTTGCAGTTGGAGACAGAGCCAGGACACCTGGCTCCCATTTCTCAGCTGTGTCCACTGACTTGCCCAGTGCCCTTCATTCCCATCCGTGCCAGGCCCTGGTGCGCTCTGACTGTCCGCCATGCGTTTGACCGCACTGCTCGCCATGACTGCGGGGGCCATGGCGAAGCTGCCACCTGGCTACCGCCACGGCACCCACCGGCCCGGGTCCTATGCCGATAAGCGTAGGAACCCACCCGGGCAGCGGCGCAGGAGGTTGATCTTGGAGCCGCTGAGCGAGGAGGACTGGAAGGTGTTCAAGGGTGACACGGTGAGTCGTGGCACGTGGGCTGCCCACATCCCTCTCTGCTTCCAGAGGAGCCCTCCTCTGGCCCCTCACCCCCTGCCAAGTGGCTCTGAGCTTTTGGTCTCACAGCTTCTCTCTGCTCTAGCTGCCAACAGCTGGTTTAGCGCTTCATCCAGCTCTGACAGCTTCACTAGCAACTGCTGGTGGGTTTGGCTTTTTCCCCTAGATCGTAGGGTCAAAGTGGGGCTGGAAGGGGCCTCGTGAGGTCACATGCAGTCCAGCCGCCTCTTCAAGACAGGATCATCCGTAGCTAAAACATCCCAGCCCAGCATACCTCCGACCTTCCTGGGATGAAGACCCCATCAGCTCTCTAGGGGTCTTTTCCAGTGCTTGACTACCCTCCGGGTCAGGGAGCTCCTCATCTCCAACCTAATGCTGCCCTGCTGCAACTTGAGTCCTATCCCCTGCGGCCAGAGAGAAAAGCCTGTCTTCATCCTCTCCAGAGCATTTGCAGCCGGCAGGCCCTGCTGGACCCATTCCCCTCCAGCCCTGAGATAGACCCTGGCTGGCACAGTTGACAGCTGCGTGTTACATGCCCATGCCATAGCTACGTAGTCAGAGCTTAGAGAAATGGGTCTTGGCATATTTAGCACATCGACCACTTTTCTCTGTTGGCTTAGACTCATAGAATCATAGAAAATGAAGGTTAGAAGGGACCGCAGGAGGTCACATCTAGTCTAACCCCCATGCTCAAAGCCCATCTCCAACCTCTTTTGGAATCTCCCTTCAGGTATTTGAAGACTGTTATCAAATCCCCCCCTTAGTCTTCTCTTCTCTGCACTGACAAACCCAAGCTTTTCCAGTCTTTCCTCGGATCTCTAACCATCCAGCAGCTGCCCACTGTCCTGCCCCGGGCACTCTTGTTTGAGGCACCAAATGCATTTTAATGCCATTGCCTGGACTTTGCACCAACGGAAAAATGCATCTCCCATCTCCAGGGAACAGGAGAGCAGGAAAGTGGGTGTTCTCATTGGTGGCAGATGACAGAAGGAGCAGTGGGCTCAAGTTGCAGCAAGGGAAGTTTAGGTTGGATATTAGGGAAAACTGTCTTACTAGGAGGGTAGTAAAGCACTGGAACAGGTTACTCAGGGAAGTGGTGGATTCTTCATCCTTGGAGGTTTTTAAGACCCAGATAGACAGCCTTGGCTGGGAGGATGTAGTTCTGGCTGGTCCTGCTTTGAGCAGGGGGTTGGACTAGATGTGACCGCCTGAGGTCCCTTCCCACCCTGTCTGTGATTCTATGAAATCAGCAACAGAAAATTACAGTTGTGCTGATTTCATGCCTTTATACAAAATGGCCTAAGACAGACCTGTCCTCCAAATGCGATAACACAAGGGTTGGTGATATAATTCCCCCCACCCTGCCCCCATGCTGATTTCTGGGTTCAGGTCTCGTCTGGGTGACTTACAGGGCTGCTTGGCTCCAGGTGGAGATCCTAAAGGGGAAGGATGCCGGGAAGCAAGGACTGGTGACCCAGGTCATCCAAGCCCGCCACTGGATCTTCGTGAAAGGCATGAACGTGGTAAGGGGGTGGGGGCTCTACTTCCTGCAGCTGGGCTTGCCCTGCTGTGTGTCAGAGCCCCCATCCTGCTGGTGGGGATTCTCCTTTGGCTGGGCTGCAGGGGTTTGGCAGCACTATTCTGTATGGAGGGTGGCTGGTGAAAAACACTCCTCTCAGTTCTCCAGGGGCTTTTCTGTGCCCTGGGCAGGGCAGGGTGGACAGGAATGTCTGCCCCCCAGGATGGGATGGGAGATCCCTGGGGGTTTTATTAATACACGGCAGGGGAGAGGGGGGCAGGTCTAAGCTGACCTAGCTGCAGAACAGGCTAAAGGTGCAGGTGACCCCAGCTGTGATGCTTCTGAATCTGCCTCTGCTGCTGCCCCTGGGCACAAAACAAGCTGCCTGAGGGCCCTGGCAGTGCCCCACCCCAGAACAGGCTGCACCAGGGCTGCTGTGCAGGGTCCTATGCAACCAGAACCCCCTCATACATCCCCTCCCTGTGATGACCTGCTCCGTGCTGCCCGTGCCAGGGCTTGGAGGCTTTGGCTTGTTCCTCTTGGGGCAGGTAAAGCCTGGACTTGTCCTGCCATGTTTGCTTGAACCCTGGTTGTCCATCCGCAGCACTATCGCTACGTAGGGAACCTGGGCGACTACCCGGGCATGTACATTCCCAGTGAGGCACCCTTGATGATCCAACATGTCACCCTTATTGACCCTGCGGACAGGTAACCCCCTTCTCACCCTGTGCCAGCTCTGCCTGTGTCCCCTGCCCCCTGCGTGTGCTGCAGGGGATCTCGCTAGCTAAGCTGGGTTTGGAGGGGAGTCTGAGCCCCGTCCTGGTCTGTTTGTGCAGCACTGAGTGCAGCAGGGTGCTGGATGACCACTGGGGGTGGTGGATGATGCCTGAGGCTTTGGCAGCCAGGGGTGGGAGACCAGGAGTCAAATGGAAGAGATCTCTGCTGTGGTAGTGAGCGGCTGTGTAGGATCAAGGAGGCTGGGGTGGGAAGGAGGCTGGGGTTGCAGGGAAGTGGGGTCTCCTGGGATTGCTCCCCTGGGGTTCTGGTCCAGCCCTGAACCATCCTTGCCGTGGCACGGCTCATCCCACCCCCAGGAAACCAACAGACGTGGAGTGGCGCTACACAGAGGAGGGCGAGCGTGTGCGGGTGTCCATGCGAACGGGTAGGATCATCCCTTTGCCTGAGGTGGAGCACCCGGATGGTGTCGTGCCAGAGCTGTGGGTTGGTGAGTCTTCCCCCCTGTGGCCCCAGTGCTGGGGCTTGTCCTGCCCACAGCAGGACAGAGTCGTCTGCCCCTGGGCCGCTCCTGTCCGAGTCAGCAGGGCTCTGCCTACATCTTGGGGGGCTGCTCTTACCAGCAACCTGCTTCCCCCGATGCCAAAGGGCCAGAGGATGCAATGGGGCACTGATAGCATCCAGGCTCACGAAGCCTTGGGTCACACCCTGCAGCTCAGGGTGTAACATGCTCCTTTTCCCCGGGCAGACGGGCCCAAGGACACCTCGGAGGATGATGCTGTAGCCAAGACCTACAAGCCATCCCTGAAGACTTTCGAGGAGGAGATCATGGAGCTCATGGGCATCGTGGAAACGCGCAGGGCCCGCAAGTCCTACTGGTACTGAGCTGAACTGACACTTGTAATAAAGACATTCTCTTTTAAACACCTACCCACAAGACCTGTTTTTTAAGCCACAGAAACACAGATGAGTATGTATTCTGCTGA
>NW_005842579.1:384206-389476 GCF_000455745.1 Alligator sinensis
CTTTCAAGGCGGTGAATACTGCCCTGACTTGGAGCAGGGTAGGGGGCTGGACAATGGGGCTTTGGGTGGGAGGGGCCTGGCCCCAGCCTCTGGAGCAAGGGGGAGGGGGTGTGATGGTCCTTGGGCATGTCACTTTGCTGTCCTCTGCTCGTACCAGTGGAGGGGACAGGCATCTCACTGCCCAGTGTTGCAGTAACAGCCCGGAAGGCTTCCAGAGAGGGGTTGTGAGTCCTTTATTGTGGGGACCAGACGCAGCCCTGAACATGGGCATCACCAATCAACTGCCTACCCCAAAGCAGAGGAGGATGGGCACGGAGCTTGGGCCATGCCTATGGTGCCAAGCATAATCTCAGCCTTTTCCTTCCAGACACAACATTGGAAAATAATAGGTTACTGGCTGCGAACACAGCTGCCAGCTCAGCCCAGCAGGCCCTGGAGCTAAGGCCACGCAGGCCCTCCAGGGAGCAGGGGCGGCGAGGCCATGTTAAGAGCCCAGGTGCCCATGGCTGCAGGGCCTGGAGCTTTCAGCAGTGAACGCATAGGACCCATCCTGCCCCTGTGCTGGTTTTCACTGGGACCATGAGGTCTTACCCTGCTGCTTACCCAGCCCCTGGCACGTGCCTTTTCTTCTGGCAGAAGCTCTGTGTGGTGCTGTACGGCTCCTGTGCTCCTCCCCAGAGCCAGCCGCATGCGCTTTCCTGGTGCAGCCATGAAGCCTAGCCCTTACTGTCATCCTCCACCAGAGTGGACAGGGCTGAGGCCGACTGGGCCTTGGCAGCCACCAGCACTAGGTTTCGGGGGGAGAACTGAGGGTCGAAGAGGGGTATGAGCCTGCACTGAAACCCTGCCAGGGACAGCAAGCTGGGGGTCACACCACCAGCCTCGAGAGGCAGATGCCCACTGTGCCAGGAGGGAGGGGCCCCGTGGCTCCCACACTTGCCTTGCTCCTGCAGGTAGATGACGCGGTCCAGTAGGATGAGACTCTCCACCAGTGGGGACAGCAATAGCACCAGGGTGAAGTAGGCAATCACCTGCTGCTGTCGCCGCAGCAGGGCATCCACATGGGCCGCATCTAGCGGGGTGCTAGGGTCCAGTCCCACGCGGGCCAGGCCCAGCCGTGCGTACCTGCCAGGGAGCAGTGCCACTAGGTGAGCTTAGCTCTCTGCTCCCCCTCCTTGGTGGGCATCCCGCCCAGACAGCAGAAGTGTCTTGCCCAAGGCCTGCCCTGCAGCCAGTTGGTGGCAGGGTGGGGGGTGGGGGGTAGAACCCAGGGGTCTTGGCTCCAGCCCCCAGGTCTGGCAGGCTCCCAAACGCATCACTGGGCATGACTGGTGGAGGAAGCCATTGTGTTACTATCAAACAGCACAGGGTGGAGGCAAGTGTCTTCCCTCCTCTGCCTCGGTTTTCCCACTTGTTAAAAGGGGAGAATGTGCCCTTGACAAGCCATCGCAAGCCTGATTGAGGCCCCTTTCATCAGCTCCCCCCTTGGATGCAGGATGAGGCCCTGGTGACTGGTTAGCAGAGGTGCTGCCATGGAAATCCCCAACTCCCTAGGGTCACTCACTCGTGGAAGGAGAGGCAGTGGGCTCCAGGGATGGTCTGCACGCCCAGGCACTGCTTGCTAGGGTCAGCTGCACGGATGAGGGTCTCCAGCACGGCCCGGTAGCAATGCGCCCGCAGCCCGGGGCTCTGGCTCCGCAGGCGCTGCACATAGTCCTCAGCTGCATGGCATGCCCCCTCCCGGGCCTTGTAGGACAGTGTGTGGCCTGGCAGCCCGGCCACCCACGCGCTCAGCGGGTAGCCATACGTGGCTGGGGGCACGGTGGGTGGCAGGACGAGGCCGGGTGGGACGGGGGTCTCGCGGGTGCTGAGCTTCATGTAGCAGCAGGCTACAGAGGTGATGGCGGCCACGTGGGGACACTGGACGAAGTGGCGGAGCAGGGTCACGCTGAGGTCGCCACAGGCGTGCAGACCCGTCAGCAGCACCCTGCCCAGGACTGGGGGATGCTCTGCTGGCTGGCCCGGCTCCTGGAGGTGCCCAATGGGGACACCAGTGCCTACGTGGCTCCTGGCACCCGTGGGATCCACTGCGGCCCTGGCTGGCTGAGCCACATCTCTGCCAAGCACCATGGGCAGGGTCCTCATCCCTGGCTCCAGGGATGGGGGGCCGGTGCCGGCAGCTGCTGTGGGAGGGTGGCTTATGTCCACTCCAGGCTGCAGCAGGAGGAGGAATTCTGGCCACGGTGCCTGGGGGTCAACCCAGCCTGCCACATGGCTTGGGCCACGGAGAGACAGCTCCCATGCAGCCTACAGGGCAGGAGAGGGGGGAAATCACTAATGTGACCCTTTAGCCTGCTCGTGTGCTGTTACCACGAGGTCCTGCAGGACTAGGGTGTTACTGGAAGCATTGGCAGGCCCAGAACACCTGCTAATCCCACCCAGAACCCCCAGCACACGCTCAGAGACACCCATTGCCCCTCAACCTCATCAGGCAGCAGGAGGGGAAACTGAGGCATGGGGTGGTAAGGAGACTTGCTCGAGGTGTGCACAGCCAGGCAGGGAACCCAGGATGCCCAACACATCCTGGGGTAGCCACCCATGACCCCTGCCTCCCTCTCCGCTCTGTACCTTTCCCCCCCGCGCTCGCTCCTTCTCCAGCACCTGCACCAGCTCCCGGTCGAACCTCTTTGCTGTGTCCACCAGGTGCCTGTTGCCCTCGACAGCAGTGACGGGTAGACCAAGGCCAAAGGATAGGAAGCGGGACAGGTGGCCCTGGCCCAGGAGAAGCAGACAGAGCCTCAGCCCTGTGCCGCTCTTGGCCCCTGGGGATTGGGATGCCCCAAACTTTTCCAGTCTGCTCTTGGCACCCATGGGATCAGGCTTCCCCCTCCAGTCTGGGGCTGGCCGTACAGCAGTGCTGGGGGCCTGGCCATGGGAACCGTGGGGAAGAAATGCCTAGGGAGAGGCTGTTCCCAGGCAGAGATATGCCACGGCCAGGTCTCTGCTGAAGGGACCAGGAGGGGGTAACTGCTGCACCCTATCGGCATCTCAGATCTCCATCACATGGAGATCCCAGCAGCAGCCACAGTTTGGGGACATCAAGCCCCAGGAGGAGAGGAACCCCGTGTTGGCTGCAGTGAGGGGCCTGGGGTTGCCCCTACCTAACCCATGGGGCAGCAGCAGGGTCCCAGGGACTCACCTGGCCAGAGCCAACATCTACGACGTGCTCACACTGGGCAAGCTCACTCAGCCGCTTCACCAGCTGGGGGGAGAACAGGGCCATGGGTCAGCTGGGATCCAGGAATGGCTCGCCTGACCCTGGGGGCCGAGCAGAAACCCAGCAGGGGAGTGGCTGCCCTCGGGCACGCACCTTGCCCAGCTGCCAGATCTCGTGCTGCTTCTTGGGCTTGACGTGCTTACGGAAGACAGGGTGGAGCCGGGTGCTCTGGCACAGGTTCTCCTGGAACTCCTCGGGCCTGCTGTTGGCTCCACCGCAATGCGCCCGGGGCAGCGCTAGGGCGTGTGCTGTGGCTTTGAAGGCCAGCAAGGACAGCGGCCACACCATGCTGTAACTGTCCGGGCAAGACGGGAGGAATCAGCTTCCTGTTCCCTCCGTGGGACTGAACAGACTAGGAAATGCAGCCACCTCTGGGGTGGAATAGCAGGTACCAGTGCAGAAGGGACAGCTCAAATCCTATTGAAACTACTAGGGAATTCAGACATGGCGACTGGTGGATTCAAACCTGGGCCTAACCTGTGCTGAGGAGCCCAGGAAAGCCCCGCTTCCCAGGAGGAGGGTGGGGGGTGCGTTTCTCACCTTGCTTCCTCCGGGTTTGCCTTCTCCAGCAGCAGAGCAGCCAGCTGCGGGGAGGGCAGGTCAGCCAGGACGTCCTGCCAGGAAGGAGGCAGCGTCGCCCACTGGTCATTCGTGAAAAACTCCTGCAGGGAGGCAGAAACAAAAGGGGATGGGGAGGGCACCTGCGAGCTGAATGGGCAGCTGGGGAAACTGAGGCATGACTGGCCCAAGGGCCTGGGCTTCAAGCTGAGCAGTCTCCCCCGAGCATGCGCCCGACCATACTCACAATGACAAAGGAGTCCAGAAGGAAGCGATAGCGGGCGAGGACGCGGGCGATGCTCGCTGCCAGCTGCTGCTCCAGGGTGAGGGGCCGGCCGGGAGCCGCCCGGGGGCTGCGGGAGAGCAGAGGGGTCCCGGGCAGGGAGACGGAGCGGACGTGGGCTGCCAGGAGCACAGGCCCTACGCGAGCGAGGCGCTGCGGGCACCTGTCTGCTGGTGGTGATGTCACGCCTCCCGCAGTGACGCCATAATGACCCGTGGCACCGTGATGGCACCCGGGGCTTGGTGCCGTGCAAAGGCCCAGGCTTCTTCCCCTGGAGGCAGAGCAGCCATGTGGAACTGTGACATCACCCCACCACTCACTGAAATGATGCCAGGTTGTGACATCACAGTAGTATGACATCGCAAGCCTCCTCGCCAGGGTGCCCTGGAGCAATGCAATACTATGACATCACCCCCACGGTGTACTGCAACAATGCAATGCTGTGACATCACAGTGATATGACATCACAAGCCTCCTTGCCAGGGTGCACTGCAGCAATGTCTTAGTATGACATCACCCCATGGTCTACTGCAACGATGCCATGCTTTGACATCACAGCGGTATGGCATCTCAAGCCTACTCGAAAGGGTGCCTTGGGGCTATGTCATACTATGCCATCACCCCACTGGGCACTGCAATGATGTCAGGCTGCGACACCACGTTGACGTGACATCGCCGGCCTGCTCCCCAGCATGCACTGTCACTGATGCGATGCTATGACATCACCCCAACGCACTGTGAGGACATCACTCTGTGACACCACGTGGAGATGACATCATCAGCCTCCTCCCCCCGCCAGACACTACTGATACATCACGGCCACAGGGTGGCGCGCTGCCGGAGTGACGTCATCCCGTTGCCATGATAGCGCCCGCGCTGCTCTGTACCCAGCCCACCCCCCCGCGCCCATAGAGCTCGCCCGCCGGAGGGCTAGAGCGGCCGCAGCACCGGGCACTCACTCACCACCGCCGGCATTTATGGTCTCCCCGAGGCGCCGCGCGTGCGCAGACGCCCTCCCCGCCTCTCCCTCCAACCACGTGCGCTCCCCCACCGGCAGCCCGGCGCACAGGCGCAGACCTGTCCCCTCTGTGGCGTCACAGCCTATGGCGCATGCACAGCTCCCCCCCCCCTCCGGCCGGCGCTTGCGCACTC
>NW_005842579.1:389931-423956 GCF_000455745.1 Alligator sinensis
TGAGAGAGGGAAATGTCGGCATCTGCTTCCTCTTCCCCAGGTACCGGCTCAAAGCTGCCCCGAGCCTCCACAGTGCCCAGGAAGGTTTGGCCCCAAGCTAAACCCTGTGTCTGTGGGGGCGGGAGGGTGAGGGGACCCCCGAGAGGTGTGTCTGCCACTTTGGGGGCTCACCTCTATGCTGTGCTCATCCCTGGATTTTGCGTCTCATTGCAGGTGAGGCCGAGAGTGTCCATCACCTGTTGCGCGGGGGCCAGGGCACATGATATGTTGAGGACACGAGACCCCTTCTAGACCCTCTGCCCACCTGCTGCTTCCTGCTAGCACCCATCATGTCAGGCTTCATCATCAACGTGGACTTCAGTCTCCATGAGGCCTCCAAGAAGCGGTCAGATGGCAACCAGAAGCACCAGCGCTTTGTGAGGCGGCGCCGGTTCCTGGAGCGGAAAGGCTTCCTCAAGAAGAAGCAGCTGCCCGCACCACAGCCGCAGCCTGCACCCAAAGGGCATGTCTCCCACCAGGGGCAACCCAGGAAGAAGCGGCCAGCAGAGGCAGGGACAGACCACGACTCCTTCCATGCCAGTGGCTTTTCCCACGCGCCCAGGACGCTCCCCAAAGGGAAGGATGGGTGTCGTGTTGTCCAGGTTGGCAGGACCATGGACTCCAGCTCCCAGCTGACCTGCTTCCCTTCCAAAGTGAGGAAGGTGGCAGGATCAATAAAGTCCCTGGCTGGCGTGCACAGAGAAGCTCTGCTGAGTGAGTATGACAGCGGTCTGCCCGCTGCCCCCGTCTCGAGCAAACCCAGTAAGCTGGTGGCCATTGACTGTGAGATGGTGGGTACGGGGCCTGGCGGGCGGACCAGCGACCTGGCCCGGTGCAGCATCGTCAACTACCATGGTGACGTGGTGTACGACAAGTACATCAGACCCATTGAGCCCATCGCTGACTACCGCACCCGGTGGAGTGGCATCCGGAAGCACCATATGAAGAATGCCACCCCCTTCAAAATGGCCCAGAAGGAGGTGAGTGCCCAGGGCAGGGGGTGGGCTGGGGTCTGGTACAGGCTTGCAGTGGGGGGCACACTTTTTCCAGTCCATTCCAAAGCCCTCCAGCAACGGGGAATCTCTTCAGGGAACCTGGTTGAAGGGGTGCAGACACCCTTGCACCTCGCTGCCAGCTCTGCTGGATGTCGAGCCAGGAGCTGGGGTCTTCCTGGGTGCCCTTGGCTCTCTGGTGGAGCTGCCCAAAGCTGCCAGAAGTCTCCATGCGCTCTCTGATCCCTTTGCAGCCCCTGTCCCAAATATACTTGTTATAGCCCTTTGTGCCGGTCCCATGCGTCAGGGCAATAGAACCCCCACAGCAGAGGCTGGAATGTAGAAAGCTGGGGGCAGCTCCGGAGACACCGCGTATGATCTTGGGCAGTGTCCTGTCTGCAATAGGGCCTGGCTTGTCGGCCCTGTGTGTGAAGTGAGAGGAGCAGGAGCTACGTCTGCAGCCTCTAGCTCTGCTCTGAGCTTGGGACCTCCTGGCATTGGGATAACAGAGGCCGGGAGACTCATCTTTGTAGGCCCTAGACGTGGACTTCAATGGGAGGTGTGTGCTTAATGTCTCTGCAAGCCAGGCCTGTAGCTGAGGCTGGTTCTAACCAGGCCTAGCCCCAGAGAAGGTGATAACGGAGCCAAGTCCCCTGATCACTCACTAGGCTCCATGTGCACGCTGTAGATCCTCTGCCTCTGATCATGCTAAATGCCCACTGGAGAGGACCACAACACCTCTCCTCTCACAGCGGCGGGGCGGGGCTTTTGTCCAGTATCTTGTAATATTTAAATGATGGTGACTCCAGGGGCATTTAGGGTTCCCCAAGGGAACCCCAGCTGCTGGCACCTCCCCTCTCTGAGCTGTGTCTCCATCCGCAGATCCTGAAGCTGCTGACGGGGAAGGTGGTGGTGGGCCATGCCATCCACAATGACTTCAAAGCCCTCAAGTACTTCCACCCCAAGGTGGCAACACGGGACACAGCTCAGATCCCGCTCCTGAACCGCCGTGCTGGCTTCCCCGAGCACGAGACTGCCTCACTGAAGCGCCTCACCAAGCAGCTGCTGCACCGCGACATCCAGGTACCCACATCTGGCCCAGCTGCTGCCTTCTGGGCAGTCCAGGCCCATCATTTCCCCTGTCCCTTCCCTTGCCGGCCCAGCTCCTGCTGGGCTCCCTGTGGGTCTGAGCATCAGCCGCAGGGAGGCACTCCAGAGCTGTGCTGCTGTGAAGCCCGGCTTATTCCCAGAACCAAGGGAGAGGGGGATCTGGCACACAGGGATGTGCTGTCCACTGTGTGCCTGGGAGGTGCCGCTAGATACCACTCCAAGGCTCCCTCGTGGGCCTTGCGGTCCTGTGCAACTGGGCTGAGACTCAGGACACCTGGGTTCCTTTCTCAGCTCTGCCAGTGACAATGGGGAGCTGGATGTTGCCATAGGGGCTCGGAGCCATAAGCAGGCTGGGGTGTTATGCAACCACGCCACCTTGGTCCTAACCCTGGGCTTTTTGGTTCCTGGCAGGTTGGCAGGGACGGGCATTCTTCAGTGGAAGATGCCAGGGCCACCATGGAGCTGTACAAGGTGATTGAGGCCGAGTGGGAGAAGCACCTGGCCCTGAGCAGGCAGCAGGAGTGACTCATATGGAGCCAGCCTCAGAGAGGGACTGGCAGGGTTAGAAATAAAGAGCTGCTCCCACCCTGCAGAGGGGGAACGATGGCAGAGCAGCAGCATGCTAGGGGCCCTGGCCAGGGTCTCTGGTGCAGCAGGTGTCTGGGAGGGAACACTCACTTGCCGGTTGCCACGCAGTGTGCCTCTCCAGGGGCCCTTGTCTTGGCCCCGTGCTGGGGATGGGGTGGGGTAGGGGAACCCTCTACCTCTGAGCCAGGGCATCCAGGCTTGGCCTAGGTGTGTCCCATGCCCTGCCTCTCCTGTGCTCCCTCCACCCCCATCCAGTGTGTCCCATGACCTGCCTCTCCTGTGCTCCCTCCACCCCCATCTCCAAGTCATTCAGACTGGGGGCGAAGGCGTCTCCAGGGGGGCTGCGGCTCTCCCACTGCCAGGGACATCTTCAGGGCTTGTTGGGCATCTGCAGAGCTCTGCTCAAGTGCCTGGCTTCCCCCGGTTCCCAGACCAGGGGCCTGGATGCCTTTTGCCTGCTGCAGCCCCCTCCTCACAGAGGTGAAAGGGAACAGCCCACCTGTGGTGCCCCCATCAGCGTGGGTGGCCAGCTGAAACCTCCCATGTGACAGGCTATACCCATGCTACTGAGGTTAGAATCAGGCTGAGCCTGGGAACCCATTTCTGGACCCCATAGCCAGCTGATACCAGCTTTTGCCCCCTGCCCCACTTTGCTTCTGCAACGGGTTCACGGCACATCTCAGTCTGATCTGATGGGCTGGAGCTCTGGACTGGTTCCAGCCCTGCCAGCTCAGTTGGCTGGGTCCATGGAACTGGGCAGGGGACATTGCCCCAAATGGGGCATGCCCTGTGTGGGGCCAGGCCAGAGTACGGCCTGGTGTCTGGAGCAGCAGGTTCAGCCCCAGGAGAGCGGCTCTGCTCCTCCCCTGCTACCCTGCTGAGTCTGGGCCTGATGTCTTACATGCGTGGGTATCATCTTCATTGACTCCAGTGGAGTTACTCCTGATTTACACTGGGGACTGCCAGCACAGAACCTGGTCCCACGTGTGCCCTTGAGGCAGGACATTTTATCGCTCTGTACCTCAGTTTCCCCACTGGGGAATGTGACACTGACTGGCCTCCCAGGCATGGTAAGATATAATTGACATGGTGCTCAGAGATAATCCTGGATTGGACTCAGTGCCATCCTGCCTTCAAGGGCCAGGTCCCCTTGCACTGTTAGTCCCCCCATGCAAGTGCTATAAGCGGAGAGAAGCCCAGGGTGACACTGGCTGTGCCATGGAGCTCAGAGAGAATCGGGGGTGGGGGAGTAGCTCAGCTTTCCCCATCCACATGCAGCTCTGAGCACAGGCTTCTTCTGGAAAGGGGGGCGTCTCCCTCTCATTTGACACCAGCAGCCACCGGCCATTTGCTTCTGTGTAGCACCAAGGTGCCTGACAAGGACCTGCTTCATGTTGAAAGCCATTAAAGGACTTGCCTGAGGGAACCCCTCTGTCTCCATGTGCTCTGTGGGGGCGGCACCTGCTGAGCTCCAGGACTTTCCTCATGGCCATCATAACTCCACCTTCCATGCGGTTCCAGCCACGGGCTGGCTGGCCTTGTTTTGGCATGGCAGGGACCAGAGACCTGCAAGCCATCTGGTTGTTTGGGGGTGACTAAGCTGGAGATGCCTGAAAAGGGGCTGGTGTTAAGCCCCCTCCCCTGGCAGTTGCCTCCTTCACGCTGAGCACCCACCCCTGCAGGTCCCTGGGGAAGACCTTGGCTCTCTGCCCATTCTCCTCCTGCATTATCCAGACTCTTCCGAGTGGCCGGATCCCTGCTGGCCTCTCAGCTCTGCCTTGGACTGCACAAACATGGTTCTGGGTTTCACCATCCTTTGCCACCAGAGGGCACCACAGGCCCAACAGCAGGGCCAAGCTGTATAATGGGTACAAACCCTGCCCAAAGCAGTTTCCAGGGCTCCCCCAGCCTGGCTGGACGGGGCAGCTCCCATCTGTCAACCTGAGGCACTGGGCAAGGAGACGCCGAAAGGTCTCTGCAGCGCGTGGCACAACTGAGGGCCCTGATCTCAGCCAGGGCCTCGCTGCTGCAGGTCCTATGTTAACCCAGCACCAACTTTTGCTGTCTCCTCTCTCTCTCCCCCAGGCCTGGATCTGGCCCTGACCATCAACTTGCTCCATTCTGGCCAGGAGGGGCTGGGCCAGCAAAGCTTGATGTGGGGCTGGTGGTTGCAGAAGTGGGGAGAAGCAGCTGCTGCCGGGAGCTGGGCTATGGCCCTCTCTCCTCCACCACCACTGACAGCTGAGGCTGAGCAGGCTCTGGTGAGGGGGCTGCAGCAGTTCCCACATCTTGTTCGCATCTGGGTCCCCTTGACGTTGGGAAGCAGCTCGGCGGGGTCAGCACAGGGGCAGGGTGGGGGCTGGCAGCCCAGGGTTTTCAGGCCCCAGCAAATCCAGCCCAGCCCCTAGCAACAAGTCCCTTCTGCTGGACCCACTGGCCAGTGTGTGCGGTGGGAGACCTGGGAGGGGGTCTCAGCACAGCTGTGGGGTCCTGGGGCCAGCTGGTGCCTGTGGCTGGGCAGGACCGGGCAGCTTCCAGCAGCTGGATGGAGAACCCAGGAGTCCTGGCTCCCACCCTGGCTGCCAGCAGGGCCCTGTGGTGCTTCTAGATGCCTGGCACCATCCCCTGATGCTCTCACTCTTCCCCACTTCCTCTGCACCAGCTGCCTCCTTGTCCCTATGGTAGCTCCATCCCACCCATCTGGGGCAAGGTAATTGGCACAGCTCATTAGCCTGGCCCATGCTGAATTGCTTAGCTGGGGTCCTTGCCTGCTCTGCTTCCACTCCAGGAGGGAAAGGGTGAGGCTGCTGCTGGGCAGGGTGAATTCACTGCCCTTTGGGTTGCCCAGATGCCAGGGTGGTGGGCCCTGGGGGGTGCTGTCCAGGGGAACATGAGCTCTGGGTGTGAGGTGCCCTGGGGAGTTGGAGCAGAGCAGGGCTGTTGTTAGCCGAGCAGGGGGAATGGGGGGAAGGCTGGGAGCCAGGACTCCTGGGTTCTGGCCCTGAGAGGGGGCAATAAGGTGTGTGTGTGGGGGGGTCTGCTGGGGTAAGACTGGGCAGGGGGACAGGACTCTTGGGTGCTATTTTGGGCCTTGGGGGCTGCTGCCGACTCCATGCAATGCATTGCCAGCCTCAAGTTATGTTTCTGTGCCTTGGTTTCTCTCTACAACAAAGTATTTCCCTCCCTTGCTGGGATGATCCCCTGGGTGCAAAGGGCTGACAGTGGGGGGAGAGGGGGCTGCTGCCCTGAGTGGGGGCTTTCTCATCCCCAGCTCTGCCCCAGGCCATGTCCCGAGCCAGCCCCTGCCCCCCCAGATCTCTCCGAGGGTAGCTACACTGTCCATAAGGGGCCAAGAGCGGCAACATCAGGGGCCTGACGGAGTCCCCCACCATCCAGAGACGGTGACCACTGGTGACCTGTCCGGGGGCATGTGGGGAGGCTGGGGCAGAGGCTGACTGACAAGGCAGGGCTCCTCTGCCCCCCCAATACCTCCCAGGAAACGCAGTGATTGCTCTAATTGCCAAGCACTTTAATACCTGCAATTAAAACCCAGTGGGGGAATGGATATGTCCACCAGGCTGGGATGGGAGACTCCGGGAGGCTGCTGCACTTGGAGTCTGGGGTTTCCTTGCATCTGGGGGCACTTCTTGGTGTGTGGCTGGGCCGTGCCCAGAGCTAGGGCTCCCCCAGGCCCCTCGCTGCGTGATGGATGGAGCAGCTGGCCCTGAGCCCCTGGCAGGGCTTGGCGGGGTGGGGGAAGGGGGTCCCTGCCTCCATGCTATGCACCTTGGCTACTAAGTTCCAGCATCCTGCCAAGCCCTTGCACCTGAGTGCAAAGCACCTGGGGAGGCCAGGGCTGCCGCAACCCACTTCTGTCTACAGCTTGGACCCTGACTCCCTGTCTGGGCTTGGGTCCCAGCCACGATGCAGGGTGCTGCTAAGAGCAGCCCGGGGGCTGTGCGGATCTGGCCCCTTCCCCTCCCCTCTGCAGATCTGCTAGCAATTGCATTCCCCAGCCCACAGCCAAGAACAATAGGCCCCTCCCGGCTCATGAAACCAAGCCGGAGCCAGGCAGGAGGGGGGGCTGGGCCGGATCCAGCAGAGAGCCAGGGGTTATCATCACATAGCTCGTTAACATGTCAGCCCTAATTGAGGCTCCTGCTTCACTTGGCAGAGCCTCTGCGCTGGGGCCCAGCTCCAAGCACGGCTGCCGGGGAAGCCCCATACGAGGGGCTGAGCTGGTGCGGTGGGCTCCTGTGGGCTGCCTGTGCAGATGAACAGCCCTGGAGCCACATTCCCAGCCAGGGGTGCATTAGCTCCCCGGTCTCCAGTTCTGCAGAGGCACAAAGGGAGGTATCCAGGGGGCTGGGCGGGGGGCTTGGATGCTGTAGCAGAGGTCTCTGCAAGGCCTGGGAGCACTGGCCATGTTGTGGTGGGGGGTGGCACAAAGCTTCATCTGCAAGCAACTGCCCTGGGTTGACTCCTAATATCTTGTTCCGTTTGTTCCACCCCAGAGGTGGCTGCATTTCATGGCTAAGCTGGCAATCTCCAGGCAGGCTGCATGCGAGCAGCTGCCATTCCTTGGTGAATGAATCCCCTCCCATTATGGCTAATAACCAGCTGCTCGGCCCCACCCAGAGACAGCCGCATTTCATGAGCGCATTGTTAAGACTTTTGTTTGAAAGGTCCCAGGCCTGGGACCTGCAGCACCTGGGGAAGGCAAATCGGATTCACTCCTCGTCTCTGTCCTCCTCCCTGATGGACTGGGGTTCAATTTTGAGTTGATGCAAACCTCCTGTCCCCCTGAAGGAAGCCCGGGCCTCGCCGGCCTGGGACCTATTTGTGGTGTACACTGCTCTCACGTCACCATGGCAAACCAGCCAGATGTTTGACCTTCTTTGCAGGAGGATGGAGAGACAAATTGGGCGGAGAATGGATCAGGGCCCAGAAGTGTCTGAACCATCGGAAAGGACCCATCAGCCAAAGCTGAGCTGGCGTGTGGAGGGGTCAGTTAGAAATAGAGGACATGTTTCAGGGAAGGCATGTGGAAGTATCCAGGAAGGGGAGAAGCCCTGGAGTCTCGGAGGGTTTCAATCCCACCCTGGAGGAGCACTGGCAGGATACAAGAAGTAGCTGCAACCTCTGGCAGGGGAGCTTCCCCCTAATCTTAGAGCTCTAAATAGATGCAGGAGGTCTGGGGTCTCTGCCACTGACTCCCCCCATGACCGCAGGCAAGTCCCTGCACATCTTGGCTTTTCCTCAGGGAAATCATGGCTTTGCCCTGTGCCAAGCAGGTGCTGCTGGCTGTCCCTGGACCACTGCAGGCACTGAGATCCCTGTTGCAACTCTCCTGGAGCAGGGCAAGGAAGTGCTGTGAGCCCCAAGTTATAGTTGGGGGCAAAGCACCAGAAGGGCTCGGAGATGGAGTGGATGGGATCGCAGTCTGCAGTGGCTCACAGGGCTGCGCTGGCTGAGCCAGGAGCTGGTGCTGAGCTGAACTGAGAGCCAGGCGCTGGAAGCATCGATGCGCCAACCCCATCCTGCAGCCCACCTGCTCCTGATGGGGCTGGAGCAGCCCTGGCCCTGGCCTTGCTGCTGGCCTGCTGGATATGGACTGAAAGCAGCGTGATAAGGATGGGCCTGCGGGGGTCCCGGGCTTGCTGCGGCTACAGAGCCCTGGCTCTGGTGCCCCAGACACCTGGATTCAATTCTTCTGGGTGCTCTGGAGTAAGCCCCTTTCCCTCCCTGTCCCCAAGGAGCCACTGACTGCCCCAGACAGGCATGGCCTTGTTTGTCCCAAGGTCTGCACTGCAGCAAGGCAGAGGGGACCCTGTGCCAGGCATGTGCCCGCGTCCTTCTCCATGTGCCACGCATGCCCTGGGCCCTGCATTCCCTGGGCTCTGGCGGGTCTTCCCCATGAACACAGAGCCAGTATTAAATAGCAGTAATGACTTCCTGCCTCGTTAGGGAAACAGGAAGTCGTAGAAGTGGGTGTCAGGACGATAGCTGGCTGGCTCGGGGCAGGACAGGAGCGTGCGCTCTAGGAGCATCCTCGTTGGCCAGTCTGCACTCAGGGCTGTACGTCTCCCAGGGGTCACGGGAGTGGGTCCCCCCTGTTCAATGTCTGTGCCCAGCTGTTTTCCGCTGCATCTCTTGGGCTGGAGTCTGCGTGGCCGGGGCTGAGCTGGAAATCCAGGTCTGTGTTGCAGAGACCTGCTCAGCACCAAGGTTTCCCTTGCATGGGACTGTGGGTTGAGCCTGTGGGTTTTCAGGACCGGGGGTGACCGGACCTGCTCCACATAGACAACCTGGTGCCTTCACATCAGTCTCCCACTGTATCCCAGCATGGCACAGTGGGGCCAAGGCTCCCAGGAGATGGACCCCAGCAGGGCCATGAGTGATGGGCAGCAGGGCCTTTGTACCAGGGATCCCTCCAGCTCGCCTTGTGCCTCCCTCCCAGGGTCAGCCGACAGGGCCTCAGGATGGATGCAGGAGGCTTCTTGCTAATGCAGGAGGGGGGAAGCCTGGGAGCAGAGAGGGTGCGAGGGGAAGGGAAAGGAAAGTGGGAGTGAAGGAGGAAGAGGAGTGAAGCCAGGGAGAGGGCACAGGGGTGGGGGCTGCTCCTTTGTTCTGGGCCAAGGTCAGCGCAGGTTCAGAGGCAGGAGCCCCGGCTGCTTATCACCCAGACTGGCAGCCCCGGGGCTCCCTTCCCTTCCACGGGACTGAGGCTATCTGCCCCTGGCACAGCTGGGCATGAAGCTCAGGGAGAGGCAAGGGGTGGCGGGGAGCTGCTCATCACTTTCTGGCTTTAGGTAGGCTGGTGGGCATGCATGTGTGTCTGTGAGTGCACACGTGTGTGAAAGTGCATGTGCGCCTGTGCATGCATATGTGTGATGGCATGTGTGTGTACTGTGAAGGGGGGGGTGTGTGCATGTGTGTTTTGGTGCATGCAGCTGAAGGGGGGGTGCACGTATGCGCGTGCAGTGCAAAGAGTGCATGTGTGTAGTGTGAAGGGGTGCATGTCTGGGTGCGCCTGCGTGTGCAGCTCGAAGGGGGGGGTGCATGCATGTTTATGTTTTGGTGTGTGCAGGTGAAGGGGGGTGTGCACATGTGTATGTGCCTGCAGTGCAAAGGGGGTGTGTATGTATGTGTACACGTATTCATTTGTGCCTGTGAAGGCATGTGCATGCATGTGCTTGTGTGTGTGCGATTCTGCCCTAAAGAGCGGGGAAGCCACAGTTCAAGCCCGAGGTACCCAGGCCAGCTGGGGTAGGGGGGGACAGCACGGGGCCCTTTGTGTCTGGCCAGGCCGTGGGAGCCGGGTTACATATGGGTTATAAATGGCCGGTCGTTAAAACTTTTATGCCTTTGCAAATCAGAACCAGGTGCCCCGGCCCCAGCTTGGCGGCAGATGCTGGACCAGCCCTTTCTAGCAAGGGGAGCGCCAGACTCCACTTTCCTTCTGCAGCAGGGGTGCCGGGTCAGAGCAGGGCCAGCCCCTTTCCAGGGGAAGGGGTCACGGGCAGGGGTCAGACGGAGCGAGATAAGCAAGGCAGTGACCTTGGGCTGAGGCAGAGCTATGGACTGCTGGCAGCGCGAGTCAGTGGGTAGTGCGGGTCTGCATTCAGGCAGCATCTCCAAAGCAAGGACTCTGCCTCTGTGTCCAGGGTGAGATCCCTGGAAGGTCTTGCCTAGGCAGTGGCTTGTCCTTGACCCCAGCTAGGGTCAGCATGGGATCCAGGGCTGGCAGGGAGGAATTGGGAACCTGTGTACTTGTTCTGGGCCAGAAGCCCATATCAAGTACCATTAGTTGGGGCCGAGAAGCCTTTCCCCAGCTCCAGTTGCCAAGGGCTGGAGCCTTCTGCATCCTGTTGATCTAACCCCGGCAGCCTTTTGGCCAAGGGAGCTTCCCCTCCTACCCCACCCTGTGCCCCCCGGAGCAGGCTGCAGCAGGTGCCTGGAGCAGAGAGGGGCAAAGAGAAAAACGTGGAGGGGGAAGAAAAGCTTTGGGCTGAGCGGATATGAAGGAGGGAGCTTAAACTGCAAAGCACCCCAGCTTTCTGTTCTGGGGTAGATCTGGGCTTGGGCTTTCTCTGGCTGCCCTCTCCAGACCTGCTGACCCCCTGCACAGGCTTCCGGGTGCAAAGGGTCTGGTGGGGACAGCTGGGGGCTGGCAAAAGGAGCTGAGTCTTGCAGGAGGGATGGGATGCCGTGGGAAGAGAAGGTGGTTTTAGCTGAAGGGGTTAGGGTCATGGCTCAATCCAGGACTCGGTGCGTGCCAGCCATACCCTGATCTGTCCTAGAAGCCAGGCACCGGGGTGCAGGAAAATGCCCTACACAGGGGAGACACTGGCAGCCGTTTTCCCCTCCCCTGCAAGGCCTCTTTCTTGCTGCAACCCAGAGAATCAGGCCCCGCGGTGCAGGGGACGTCTCAGTCGGGGCCGGGGTCATGCCCTGGAAGGGGTGAGAAGTGCCGCCACCGCATGGGGGGGTTTCACAACCCAGCAAGGCCCCATGGCCCAGCCTGAGGGATGGGTCATAGCAAGTATGTCCAGCTGCGCTACATTTCCCTCCCCTCCCACGGCACAAGGCAGCTTGGGGACTGTTCAAAACCACAAACCATGCACAGGCTGGCTCTTCCTGGATGGGCGAGGGGCTGGGCTGGGAAACAGCCGGCATGAATCAAGCTGCCAGAAAGCCCTCTGGGATGCCCCTGGAAGGGTGGCTGGGGGAGGAAGGACACCGCTGCACCCGAAGCCCCAGGCAAGGACCAGGCTCATTGGGCCCCTGCCACCCCCAGACCTTTGGCCCAAGGGTTTCGGCACCAGGCTGCATGAAAGGCACACATCGCGAGCGCAGCGGGGGATCTCATGGGTTCTCAGTAGCCATCAGGGGTTGGGGGGCCAAGTGGGAGTATCGTCTTCTTTCTTTTCCATTTCTAGGAGTGGCATCTTTCCTCCCTGCCCCCTAGTCAAGGACAGCCAGAAGTGCCTGGGGGATAGGAAGCAGAGTGGTGGAGAGCCAGCCCCCTGGTGTCCCAAATCCTTCAGCCTCTACGACCCCCAGCCCCTGGCAAAGCCAGAACCCCTGGCCCCTGGCAAAGCTCCCCCAGCCATATGCAGCGAGAGCTCGGGGATGAGCAAGGCAGGACACAGGGTGGAAGTGGAGACAAGTGGGAACCGGCAGATCCTTCATTGAATGCTGGTGTCCCAGCCTGCGGCTCTGACCGCTGCACTACACTGCCTCAGCATAACCTAGCCTCCATCCACAATGCCTCATGGACTCGCTATCGTGCTCTGGGCCGACTCTTGCTCCCCGCCGCTCCTGGTGACGCTCAGGGCTGCACCTGCAATAATATTTGCGGCAGATACAATAATACAGCACTGGGAGCCGGCTGCGATTTCCCAACTCAAATCATCTCCTGCAGAAAAAAGGGTTTCAGGCGTGTCCCTTTTCAGGCATGGATTGTCCATCTTCTGGGGAGATGAGAATTGGTTCATTGGGTCGTATCAGCGTTTGGGGGCTTAGGGTTTCCCTTCCCTTCGTTAGAGGAAGTCCTTGGCAGGGCTGCAGTTTTTCAAGGAAGAAGCATTGGGGGACATGGCTGTTCCTTGCAGAAGGAGAAAGGGGTCTTGCTTTTGTAGACGACACCATGTTATGGGCTGGCGGGTTTGAAGCAGGGTCTCGGTTCAGGGGACAGAGCAATGCTAATATTGGCCCTGATAAAGACATCGGGGTGATGCCTGCAGGAAAAGGCTTTTCTGCTGCTAGAGCTCGTGTCTGCAATGGGTGGAAGATGGGGGGCTTTATCCCTTGGGGTGGCTAAGTGGGGAGGTTGCTTACAATGGTCAGGGATGGAGCAGGCTGGGTGATGTGGGGGGCCAGGGAAGAGGGTGGAAGGGGCTTTGGGGGGTACTTATCATGGAATTGGATGTGGGGTCTGGGGCCAGGGTCTCTGGCTGGGCTGAGCAACTCTGTGCGTGGCCCATCGCCAAGGGTCCTGGCTGTGAGTGGGGGGCTACAGGGTGGGAGGCTCAATCCAACTGTTTTCAGAGCCCCATCCAGCTGCGGGAAGGGGGCAAAACGCACCCGCCTTGCGGGGTGCCTGTGGGTCTCCAGCCCGGCCTCCCACCCCCCTCCGTCAGAGCCGCTTGGCTTTATTTGCAGAGCGAAGCTGGAATGTTTGTCTCGGAGCCGCCCGCCTGCCCGAGGGCTGCCAGGAAAACAAAGCGGGATGATGGAGGTGGGGGAGACGGGACAAGGGATTCTCAGGCCTGCCCAGCCGAATTCCTTCCAGATGTGCACTCCCGCCTGGCCCTTGTTCATGGACCTGCTGGATTCCCTTTCCCAGCGATGGGCTCCTCTCCCTGCCCTGTCCAGGCTCCCAGCAAAAGTGAGCAGGGAGATACAGGGGACCTAGCACCAAAGCAAGATGCTGCCCACACCCGGGATCAACCCTCAGGATTCCTGGGTTCTTTTGCCAGCTCCAGGAGGGAGTTAGGTGGGCTAGTGGTTAGAGCAGGGGCTAGCACCAGGACACCTGGGTTCTCTTTCCAGTGCTGTTAACAGAAACCAGCAGCTGACTCTCCAGGGGTTATGACAGCAAAGGGGTCCTTGGAGACGGCCCCCTGCCCCGGGTGACCGGGTCTGAGTGTGCAGGGAGCCTGAGACAACAGCTGGCAAGTGGGGCAGCTGCTGTCTGCTTCACCGCAGGGGCGAGAGATAGTTGTGGGGGGGGGTCAGATTAGGAGGTTCGTACTCTTCACTGTGTCATTTTAGGTGGGTTTGTAGCACTGGAAGGGAGGCAGGAGATGATCGGCTTCACGGTGAGCCCTTCTCTTCCTGCTCTCTGCTCTATTTCTATCGGATCCTGGAGCCAGCATCACTTCGTGTCCTTCTTTTCCCCCCCTGCAACTGCTGAGAACAATCCTTACTTTCCACCCTAAACTGAATGCACCTTTACCTCTAGGACCCTGTTCCTTTCCTGCTTGAAACAGGTTCTGTAGCATCATGGGGTGGCTGTCTGTGCCCCACCCCAGAGCTGGCTGCGTTTCAGGACGGTGGGGCATCTTGTTCCAGGCTTGAGTGCAGCTGTTCCAGCCCTCCCTTGTGTTTCGGGGACATGGTCTTTGCAACTGAGGGTTAAACGGCTACCCCGTTCCACCCCAGAAGCGGCTGCAATCAAATGTGTTGAGCTGGGAGGCACGATACAGCGCCCGCTCCGTGTGTTTTGCAAGCCTGTCGAATGTGGCGAAGATGCGACCACCCACACTCACTGTGTCTGCCTCTAACCTCAGTGTCTTGCACACAATAGCTCGCGGGTAACATCATACTTTCCCTCCCTGGATTTTTTGGGGGTCGCCGTTGCAATGCTGTAGGTAAGGTTATGTCAGCCCGCTTTGTTATAAATCCCGTTCTTCGGGGGATTCGTGCCTGACAGTAAAAATTCACTCCAGGCCCAAACTTGGCTTGTGAAAATCGCAGCCTAGAAATTAGGGGCGGGGGGTGGGGGTGGGGGTGGCCAGGGGGAGATGGAGAAGGGAAAAACAATCTACCCAGCTTTTCCTGCAAAGCTGAGAAAACCCCAAAAGCCTTCGAGGGGAGGGGGCTGAGTGCTGTTCAGATGCCTTCGGAGTGGGAATCACTGCAGGATCTTTTGGCTTGTGTTTAGCTCACGGTGTTTCATTTAAAAAATAATCGTAGGCATTTAGAGTTGAAAGGGCCAAAAATGTTATGGGACATATGGAGCTTTTTGATCACTTTGGGGTGGGTGGGACGGGGAGAAAATCCTCACTTTCCTTCCATGAGTTTCAAGCCCTGGTGACTTGGCACTGATGCATTTGGAGCCCATCAGGAATTTGGTCTCGCAAACCCATGGTGAGGTGCAGTGCATGCTGGGAAGAGCAGTGTGGCCCACAGGGCAGAGCAGCAGTTGGTACCCATGATGAGCAAGTCCTTTGCCACCCTGTGCCTTGGTTTCCCCAGTTTGCTCAGTTGCAGAAACTGAGTTTGTCTCAGTGCCTCAAACTGAGGCGCTGAGACTCCTTTGCGCCTCAGTTTCTCCATCTGTGATATGGGGGTAATGATACTAACTGTTTTTATACAACACTTGGAGAGCTATTGGTGGCAACCTCCAGGTCAGAGCTGGTGGCAGGGGAGGAGGAGAAGGATCTGGACTGGACAAAGGGTGGGAAGAAAATCTTGACCCCATTTTCCAAATACAGAGCCTGCTACAAGGCCTGTTCTTAGTAACCACTGGACCAGACCCTGCAGTTTTTCACTGTAAATTATTTTAATTGTAGGTGGAGAGAAACACCCATGATTTGAAAGAAGCAAAGAGTAAATTCTTCATGAGAAAGGAGAGATGCACACATTGCGCTCTCTCTTTCTAACACCCCACACAAAATGCCTGGCATAGCACCCGGATGTGACGTACAGCAACGAAACACCCCCAGCTGTGCAGGGAGATGGGTCCTGCTCTGCAGATGCCAGTCCTTCATCTAACTAGACCCTGAGGAGTTGGAACTAACTAGCTGATCTAATCAGAGGAGCTAATTACATTGGATGATTTGTGCAG
Organism: Alligator sinensis; assembly: GCF_000455745.1. Taxonomy (NCBI): domain Eukaryota; kingdom Metazoa; phylum Chordata; order Crocodylia; family Alligatoridae; genus Alligator; species Alligator sinensis. Next base: position 405,238 of record NW_005842579.1, read on the forward strand.
GGAGCTAATCTGCTGCAATTTGATGGATAAATAGAATTTGCTCCTCTCCCCTGCTTAGAGAGGGAGGCAAAAGGATAAGCAGGGCTCTCACCCTACTGATACCATCCACCTCAATTAGAGAAACAGATCTCATTAGACAATGATGCAGCCTTATCAGGTTATCCCTAGCATGCTCCTCCTTTGTGGTTAAAGGGGCTCTCTCCTGTGCCCTGTTGATGGGTGACTAGTTGCAAAGGCCATCCAAAAAGAGCCACATCCAAACTGGGATAAACCCTGCTGCTTCCCAGGCTGTGCGGAGGCTTTGGAAGAGAGGTGGTGACAAAGACCGGGGCCTGTGTCAATGTGGGGTCTGCTACAGACAGGACTGGGGTATGGTACGAGCATCCCAGCCAACATGTGGGAAGGTTTCTGGGCTTCGGTGGTGCTGGTTTACTGGTTTCCTGACTTATCTACAAGAGCACAAATAATGTTGCCTGTGTTTCAGTGGGGAATTTATCAGGTTGAAATGGGAGGGGATGGTCATGTCCTGTCCTTGGCTGGGATGATGTAGTTGGTCCTGCTTGGAGCAAGAGGTTGGACTAGATGTGACCTCCTGAGGTCCTTTCTGAGGTCCCCTTTCTATGCGTCTATGGACACATCCTGTCTCCCTAAAGCCATGCTTCTCAACCTCCTTAGACTCCTTTGTGCCTCGGTTTCCCCTTCTGTAATAGGGGAGTAATGATACCAACTGCTTGGACAGCTAATCTGTGATATGGGAGTAATGATACCAACTGCTTGGACAGCTATTGATGGAAAGCTCCAGATCAGAGTGGGTGGCAGACCCTCCCCTCCCCTGGAAAAGCCCAGCTCTTCTCCCACTCACTTTCACTATGAGAAGGTGCCTAGAGCACTTCTGCCCTTTGCAAGGGGCTCCCAGAGATCCTAGACAGGTTTGTGAGCTCTGGATTCCTATTAGTATCCTCTGGGGGGGTTTTCTTGTGCATCATGCGTAATTGTTTGCACCTAAATTCACTAATATTGTGCCACAGCACCCTTAAAAAGATCTTGCAGCCCACCCCCAGGGCCTCCCCATAGAGAATCCCTGCTCTAAAACATCTGCTACTATGCACTGTCAGAGCGTAGCTTATTTGTAGTGCCAGACCAAACATTTCCAGCCCCTCAGTGGTCTCGGAGACCCCTGGGTGCAAAATGGCCGATTCCTTGGGTCAGCAATGGACAAGACAGGTAGGAGAGGGCATGGAAAGGTGCTTTTGAGAGCAAAACAGGAAGGATTTGGTGATTTTGGAGGACTGCTCTTTTTCCGAACCTGGATATTTTTGCCTTGTCTAGCCCGGGAATCTGGAGGAAGGTGGGAGAATAATTCACGAGGCGTTAGCACGGCCTAATTTCTCCAGGTTTTTAATCCAGCATGAGTTGTTAATCTTTTGACTTTGTCTCAGGCTGGGAGCCAAGGCAAACTCTCCCCCAGCACAGGGCAGTCTCCCTTTTTTTTTTTTTTTTTTGTTAAAGGGGACAATGTCGGAGCAGACGAGCTGGAGAAAGTCTTCAATACAAGCACCCTGCTGGCACGTGGGTATTTGTAAGGTTGTCCTCAGGACCTTATAAACAGCTTTTCCAGGAGAGTTGCAAATTGTCAGGGCCTTGACTGCTCTGTGGTCACTGCCCATGTGTGTCTGCTCTTACCCCAGGGTAGTTTTTGTGGTGTAAGGGCATGGTGACAGGCAGGGATTAGCGCCCTGTAGTGCTCAGAACACTTTGCAATGGGGCAGCAGTTTCCCTAGCCCCACATCCCAGAGGGATTTTGACTGTGACAGAGCTCAGGGGTTGTGCAGAGAGATGCAGAGTCCGTCCTCCAGCCGGGTAAGGAGGTGGACAAAGAAGGAGCAGGCGGGAGGATCTCTGGAGAAGAGAACCCAGGCATCCTAAGGGGGTGGGGTAGTCCTGTGAGCCCCTCCATCCAGAGCAGAAGGCTGGCACCCTCCACGCCTGGGGGTGCCACTTCTGGCCTAACGATCCCACTTCGTTAACTGCTAGGGGGTTGTAAATGAGTGCCCCCACCCCAGATATCAAATTCACCCAAGGAACCTTGTCTGCCCACCCCAGCAAAGCCTGCCAGCCCTGCCAGCGCCCGGGGACTCTCCTGCTCGGTGCCACCAGGCGGAGCTGTTGTTTCGCTCCAGGTCCTGGGACCCCCCAACACCCAGGTGGCCCCCCAGTCCGGCCTCAGCACCCCTCCGGCTTGCCCCCAGCCTGCCCCCAGAGAGGGGTTCATTCTTCCTGTCTCAGGGACAGGCGCTGGTTGGGGTCCCCTCCACAGCCCCCCGAGATGCCCGGGAAATGCCGCATCCTGCTCCAACACTTGTGCATGTTGGGGGTCTGACCTGACTGCAGTCCCCCTAAAATGAGACCATATATCTCCCTGTCTATAGATAGGGAGACATCCCAAGAGATAGGGAGAGATCTATATATTGCACCGATTACAGGAGCACCCACCGGTGCTAGGTGCTGTTGGGGGTTCAGGCCAGGATCCCTTTTCCCCGGTGGGGCTTTGAGTGGGGCAGATAAAACCCATTCAGTTGAACCCGGTCTGGGATGGGAGAGAATGGGGTTGGACTGTTGGGGGGGGGTCCTAGACATGGGATTGCACAGGATGGGGCTGTGCCCCCTGCCACGGGGATTGGGGGCCGCATGATCCCTCTGCACTGGAGGCTCCCAAAGCCCTTGGGCAGGTCCCCCAGGCGGACCAAGGGCAGAAGGGGAGGGCCCCCAGGTGAGTGGGGGGAGCTGCTCTCCTCCTCTCCCAGGAGCACGGGGGAGGGACTAGACAGGGCGGCTGAGCCATAAAATGACACATCGGAGCGGGAGCGGGGGGAGAAAGCCTGGCGGAGCCGGGAGAGGAGGCTGCGGCCGGGCAGGGACGGGGGAGCCGCCTCGGGAGCCATCCACGCCCAGCAGACGGTGAGAGACCCCGGCCCGGCCATGCCCAACTTCTCCGGCAACTGGAAGATGAAGAGCTCGGAGAACTTCGAGGAGCTGCTCAAGGCGCTGGGTGAGCGGCAATGGGTCGGGCTGCGGAGCCGCACCCGCGGGGCTCGGCTGCGGGGCTCGTGCTGAGGTTGATGTGGGGGCTCAATCCGGAGTAACCCGGGGCTGCTGCAGGTGGGGAGGGTTTTGTCTCAGCCGCCCCCTGCCCGGGAGGGGGGAGTCCCCTGAGTCGGCCTGCCTCAGTTTCCCCGCTCCATGCCCCAGGCTGGAGGAACCGCAGGGTGCAGGGAGGGAGATGTGGGGGCTGCGCAGGTCCTAGCAAGAGCAGAAGCACATTCAAGTCGGGGAAGGGAGGGAGCTGGGGGCTTGGGTCTGGTCCCAGACAATGCACAGAGCTCGGGTGTGTGAGTGTGAGTGCGAGTGTGCATATGTGTGTGTGTGCGCGCGCCAGGGCCATCGCGGACCTCCTGCAGTCGGAGCGAAGGAGCGATAACACCTGTAAGAGACACCGAGCAGGCGCCAGTGCGCTGAACCCTTCCCATCGCAGTCTGTATCTTCACCTCCTGAAAGGGCTTCTTCATGCAAGGGGGGGTGGGGTGGGGAACAGGCCTGAGCCATCCCTGTTCGGATCCCTGGGGCGCCACAGCACATGGGGACCACGCTTGCACCCATTGTACAGATAGGGAAACTGAGGCATGGTTAAGGAGGCAAAGTCTCTGGCCTCAGAGACCCCCCAGGAAGCCCAGGACTGGCGCCAGGGGCAGAAGCTGAGTCCTGGGCCTGAGCTGCCCCCTGCTCTAACCACTGGCCCAGGCTGCGGCTAGGCTTCCTTCCACCTCCCCCTCCCCAAGCGCCAGCTGCTGTATTTCCTCCCCCCGGCTCTGGGGTGGTATCGCAGGACAAGCCTGGCTGGCAACGTTCATGTCGCAATCAGATGATATCCCCCAAGCTGAGGGCTAGGCTGCTGGATGCGGCCGGGTGCAGGGCGGGGATTGCTATAACAGCAGGCTGGCTTGGCTCGGCTCCGGCCGTGCTCATGGGATGCAGCTCAGGAGTGGACACGTGTCCCTGCAGAGACCCCCGCCCCAAGGCTGGGGATCAGGGCCTCACAGCCCTGCCAACAAGCAGCCTCGTGCCCCCTGCTCCCCAGGGTGCTCTTGTCTGGGCCTGTGTCCACTGCAAGGCAAAGCGGGCAAGGCAGAGGGCACACATGTGCACCGTGTGGGTGGGCATGAGGCATCCCACCCTACTGAGCACCTCAGGGGGAGGAGTGCTATGTGCTGACACCTCATTTCCACTCCTGGCGCTGCCACTGCCTGCTGGGAGACCTTTGCCAAATCCCTTTGTCTCGCTGCCTCAGTTTCTGCATCTGTGGAATGGGAGTGACGTTGAGTTGAGGCTCAGAGATCCACCTGGCATCTGAAACATGTGGTAGCACCGAGGCTTCCCCCAGGGTAAAATTGCTCCTTGACAACTCAGCCCCTCTTGCCTTTGCATCTTGGAGAGGGGCTGGTGGAACCCAGGCAGCCGGGCTCTAAAAAGCACCAGGCTTTTCCAGCTGAGCTTGAAACAGGCAGCGCTGCTTGGGGTCAGCCAATATGACACAACCCCCCCACCCCCCCACCCCAGAAACCCACTCAGGCCGGGAGGGCTGGACCAGCCCCTTGCAGCCTGGGAGGGGTGTATCCCTTCTCCCCACCTGGGGTAGGGCTGGGCATCTTCTCCTGTATTACAGACCTGGCCCTGGGGCAGAGTTGAAGCAACTTGACCAGGGGCCCCTGGGCAGTCAGTGGCAGAGGAAGGGAAACCCCCCAAATTAACCCTTTGCTTCCTGGTGGCATTGAATTGGAGGGAGAGGCCTGGAGATATTTAGCTTGGGGCAGGGGAGACCATCTCCTCCAACAGCAGTTTTATCACTCCAAGCCTTTCTTTGCTGGTGATGCTGGTGACCCCAGTGTTGCCCATTGCCAGGGGTTGTTCTGTGTTTTTCAGGAGGGGAAACTGAGGTACAAAGAGGCAGCCCATCCACCACCCGGTGGAGCCTCCAAGGGTGGTGGGAGTGGTGAAGAACCTGGCAGTGGCATGGGGGGCGGGGGGGATGTGAGATGGGGGAGCAGGAGGGGCTTGGCAGTGGCATTTGGGGAAGGGGTGGTTTGTGGCAGCAGGGGTTCAGGCTCAGGGTCTGGCTGACCCTGGCTCCCACCTGGAGGCAGGGAGCTGCCTTGAGGACAGACCTAGCAAGCAGGAGCTGGAGAACAATGGAAACCCCCTCCCCCACAACCCTGGAGAACAATGAAGAGCTGCTCTCCCGCTCCCAAACCTGCTGGGCAACAGTGGCTCCCTCCCCTCCCTGGAGCAGGCCTCCATGGCTACCCCCTTCCATGCAACCCCATCCCAAGCCCCTAAGGATGGGGATACACCCTGCCCGCGCCCCCTCCCCCTGCAACGGATGGAGCAGAATATTTTCCAGCCGAGGGGCTCGGCGCGAAATACTTGGGGATAATTATCACTTGCTTCTATTTCACTCCCGCACCCCCCCTTCCTCTCCCAGCCCAGCCCGGCGGAGAAATAAATCTGCCAGCGATAGCGTAAATCTCTGCCTTTCCCACGGCGGCGAAGCGGGGTCCCGGCTCTTATCAGCCTGGGTTTTATTGGCATCGGAGCTGCCGGAGGGGAAGCGGATCTCTCTTGGCACCTTGGCTGCGAGGGAAAGGGGGGGACTCCATGGAAAGGGCCTGATGAGATAACGAGTCATTAAATTTCAGCCTGGGACAGAGCCAAGTGAGGCGGGGCGGGGGGCAAGGGTCCCCAACCCGTGTGCGAAGCCAGTTGCCCCCCTGACAACACCCGAGGGACTGTCAGGGTTTTCCTCCTGCGGCCCCCATTGGAGATCGCTTTACTTGGCAGCCGCTTGCGTATGCCAGTTCAGAGGAGAAATGCCAGGTGGGGGTCTCGGGAGGGCATTGGGGCCACATTCGCCAGGGCACCTGGGCTTTGAGGCTGGCCCTGCATGGGGGGGTGGGCTTCTTCAATCCCTCTGGCCCTGCGTGTCCTGACTCTTGCTTTCTTTTCCTACAAGAGCTGGTGTGATTCCTGGAGCTGGGGCTTTACAGGCACTCATGGAGCCCTGTGAGGCAGTGTTCTCTAAGCTGCGTGGCGTGTGCGACTGCACAGGCGTGCCTGGCAGTGTGGCATGAGGACGCCTGCGTGGCCACACATGCCACGCAGCTTAGAGGGAGCACTGCTATGAGGCCCACAAAGCTGCGGCCGAGGCTTCTGGTTGAAGGCTCTGCCTCTTCCCCTTGCCCATGTGAATGCTCCTCCCTGCCTCATTCGCTCCCATTCCACAGCTGGAGAAACTGAGGCAGGGAGGCCAAGGGAGTTGGCAAAGGTCTTCCAGGAAGTCATTGGCAGCGCCAGGAGTGGAAACAAGGTGTCAGCCCACAGCGCTGCCTGGGGTCCTTCCAATGCAGCTCCCCCCAGGGAGCTCAGCAGGGTGGGGTGCCTCACGCCCTCCTGCACAGTGCACACACGTGTGCCCTCTGCCTTGTCCCCTTCGCCCTGCAGGCTGGACACCAGACAAAGACTCGCCCGTGTCCTGTTTCTCCTTCTGGGACTGGCGTGCCCCTCTCGACTGCAGCCCCCATGTCGTGGTGGCAGTGACCCCCCAGAAGAAGCTGCAGGCCAGAGCCAGGGACTGGGAGCTGGGAGGGGAGAGCCCGAAGCAGCCTGGCCGTGGGAACGGGGCGCCGGGCAGGCCGAACAATGGGGGGTCTGTGCCGGGCTGGGCCCTGGGGCTCACGGCCAGACCTCTGCCAGGAAAAATCTGCCCTGCAGCTTTCCACGGCCAGAGGTTAATCCGGCTCCCAGGGCTCAGTGCACGGCGGCCCCCCCTCCTCGTGTGACACCCAGGGATGTCGCACGCCTGGGGGCTCCCAGACCCCTGAGCTGGGGTAAGCTGGTGCTGTCAGCTGGGCTGCTTGCCTCCTTTGGCCTGATCCTGATGACTCCCCACCCCTGATCTGCACATCATGGAGATGGGGGGCAAGGAGAGGGCACCCCTGGCTGGAAGCCTCCCACCCACCTGCCCTGCCCCAGCAGGGGAGCCTGGAGCTGGGCCAGCTCCTGGCATGGAGCCCTGGGCAAGCAGGCTGGGTGGGTCACCAGGGCTCATCCTGCCCCCTCCTCACCCCTGGCCCCTGCCTGGCATGTCAGTGAATGCCCATGTGTCTGCAGGTGTCTGCATGGCTGTCTTAAGGGGGGGGGGGGGGGGCACACTGCTGGGCGTTTTGAGGGGGGGGGGGGGGTGCACATCTGTTTGCATGTGTGCATGCTTCTATGTCTGTGTCTGTGTGTGCATCTGGGTGGGTACACGTGTGTGTCTGTATTTATGGTTGCATGTATGTGTCTGTCTCTGTGTGCATGATATATGTGCATCTGTGTTTGTGTACGCACATGTTTCTGTCCTTGTGTGCATATCTTGTGAGTGCACATGTGCATCTGTGTATGCATGTGCATGTGTCTGTCCGTGTCTCTAGGTGTGCATGTGTTTGCATGTGTGCATGCATCTGAGTGTCTCTGTGCATGCATCCGTGTCTGTGTGAGTGCATGTGTCTCTCCATGTATCTGTGTCCATGTGTGTGTGTGTCCATCTGTGTGCATGTCCGTCTGTGTGTGCATGTCTTGTTTGTGCACTTGTGTCTGGGTGCATCTGTGTGTGCATCTGTGTGTGGGTGTGTGTATGCGTGTGTGTGTCAGGGTGTGTTTGTGCACATCTGTGTCTGTGTGAGTGTCTTGTCTGTCTGTGTGTCTCTGTGCCTGGGTGTGTATACATATGCGTGTCTGTGTGCACGTGCACGCGCGTGCATCTTGTCATCAATCATTCCCCTCACTGAAAAATAACCTCACAGTGGCCCCCAGGGTGGGGGCTGACTTGCAGAGCCCATCAGCCCCCCTCCGAGGCAGGCGAGAGCCACTTGACCCCGCTGGCCTGCAGGAGGGAGATGCTGCAACTCGCCTGCAGCCCACATGTGCAGGGCCAGGGCTGTGGTGTTACCCTGAGGCTTTCCCACTCCTCTTGGGGAGAGGTCCTCTCTTCTCCCAGCCTCAGGGGAGCCGGCTGCCCCACGCCAGCTTGCTCATGGGGTCCCACCCCACCCGTGGCCTGACCTGCTCCCCTCCACAGGCGTCAATGTGATGCTGAGAAAAATCGCAGTGGCCGCGGCCTCCAAGCCGGCCGTGGAGATCAAGCAGGACGGAGAGACCTTTTACATCAAGACCTCAACCACAGTGCGCACCACCGAGATCCACTTCAAGATTGGTGAGGAGTTTGAGGAGCAGACCGTGGACGGGCGGCCGTGCAAGGTGAGGGGGTGTGGGGGCTGTACTGTTGCCGGGGGGGACCCTGGATGGGGCAGGTCTTGGCTTGAGGTCTTCTGCACCCATCAAAGCCCAGGGCAGAACAGGGTGTGAAGGCGCTGCGACAAACAGGGCTTTTGCCAGCTGGGTCTGAGAGACCCTGTGCAAACCCAGGACTCCAGCTCTTAGTGTGATACTTGCACACACTTGCCAGGGCTCCAGCTCTCAGCATACCTCCACATGTATGTGCCAGCACACACCCCAAGACTTGTCCTCTTAGCATGATACATGTGTGTGCATGCCCAGCTCTTTTGGTGTGACACATGCACATGTATGTATGTGCCCATGCCCTGTGACTCCAGCTGTCTTAGCACGACACTTGCATATGCACGTGCACCATGTCACACCCCTGGAGTCCAGCTTAGTTGGTGCAACACCCATGTGTACACCTGCGTGCACCGCCCCTGGACTGTTTTTATATGACACGCACATGTATCTTCTGGAGCCCAAGTCACTGGGTATGATGTGTGTGTACATCCCCGCTCCCCGGTATCTGTGTTTTGCATTGATCTCATGCACAAATGCACATGCACACATGCACCCCCCCCATTATCTGTGCTTTGCATTGATCTCACACATACATGCACATGCACACATATGCACACCCCCCTGTTATCTGTGCTCTGTGTTGATCTCACACACGTGTGCACACACATGCACATGCCCCCATTATCTGTGCTTTGCATTGATCTCACACACACACAAATATACCCTGTGGGGACAGACCCAGCATCCGCCTGCTCCAGAGGGTGGAACAAATGGCCAACACCTGGCTGCGCTAACGAGGCCCTGCTGTTCCTCTCCTCCCTGGCAGAGCTTGGCCAAATGGGAGAGCGAGAACAAGATGGTGTGTGAGCAGCGGCTGCTCAAGGGCGAGGGGCCCAAGACAGGCTGGTCCAGGGAGATGACCAATGACGGGGAACTCATCCTGGTAAGGCCAACTGCAGCGTGCGAAGCGTTAACCCCAAGGGGGTACTCGGGGGGGGGAATCCCTCCCAGTGTATCAGAGACCTTGATTTCCCTTCCCATCCTCTGCTCTGTTTCACCAAGGCTCTTTTAAGGGTGCTCGGGCCCTACATCCAGCATTGGGGCCCTTGGTGCCCCAGGATGTGGTGCCGATGCCCCAGCGGTGGGCGTCCGGCCCTGGTATCCCCTGACATCCACTCTCATCCCTTCTAGACCATGACAGCTGATGACGTCGTCTGCACGAGGGTCTACATCCGGGAGTGAGGCTCCGGCAGGGCCGCACCGGGCTCCTATGGCCCCAATCCTGCCCCCTCCACAGACCTCCAAGACCCCTGGCATGGAGACCCAACCCAGGTGCCCCAGAGGCCCCACTCCACAATCCCCCCTGCCCCTTTGCCCTGCCACCTCCATCCAGGCACAGCAGGGTTCAAGCAACTCTGATTAACCCCTCATGGGCTTGTCCTGTCCAGCCCCAGCAGTGGGTACTTCGCCCTTGCACCCTTCCCATCTGCTCAATGACACCGACAGTTTTCCCATCTGCTGCAAACCCAGCTGCCCCTTGATGCCTGTGGGAGCCTAGCAGCTTGCCCAAACCCTGGAAGCCTGCAAGACCGCAATGCCTTCAGTGCAATTTGAAGGACCCTTTGCTCTCTGGGGTGGCAGGGAATAGCCCAGCTGTGCTACCTTTGCCAGAAATAGCGGTGCAAGCACTTGTGCATAAACTGGAATAAGAGCGTCCACATGCAGGAGATGTCCAGCGTTAAGTAAACTGGGATCATCCTCGAATTGGGACAGCCCTGCTCCCTGACTTCCTTCCAACCCCATCTCCCCCAATTCCTGACTAGACCCCTCCCTTTGCCTCTCCTGCCCCATCAAAGCCATCTCCGTGCCTGCCTGCCCCCTCTCCAAGCACCATGTGCTTTTCCAACCTGCATCCATGTCCCAGGGCCTCGCCAAAATTGTCCATGATGTTACCTGTCCAAACAGGATCCTTCCCCCCCTGGAGGTTTCCCTCCCCGGTTCCCTCCCCTCCCCCAGATAACAGTTCAAGACTAGAAGTGGAAAGTGCTGTGCGTTCCTTTTTAATTTCCCCTGGCTTTGATTTTTGATTTTATACAGAATATTTTTTCATATGCCCCTAGGAAGAACCTGTAGCCTTGTCTAGACATGCTGTTTTCCCCATGTAGAGCCTTGAAACTCTTGCTCGCTCGCTCGCTGTCTCCTGTCCTGGTAGTTTATCCTCATTTTTCTTTGTTTGAGTATTTATTTGTTAATATTTTATTAAAAAGGAAGCAATCCACACCACAAAAGAAATCCCAGCCCCAGCCAGCCAGGCTGCCAGGGATCTTGCCTTGAACGTCGTGTCCTTCTGGACGCCTCTTTCTTTTAATAAATGTCTCACAAGTTACTTCCTTGTCTTGGTTATGGTTGGAAATTAGGACCATTTCTTGTGAGCGTTACAGCATTAAGTCGTGAGCTTGTGACAATGGGGGATTGCTGAGACTGAGAGGAGAATGGGGTTCCTCCCGGCATTAGGACGATGTCTGATCCATTCGGAGGAGATCCAGCCAGGCCGTATCCCCTGGATATCTTGAACCCAGGGGTGGTGGGTGCCTGTGGGGTGGGCTGATAGGGCATGGCTAGCTCTAGACAGGCCCTGTTCACCACGCTTTCTCCCCTTTCACCATGGAGGGGCAGGAAGGCAACCTCATGGCTGGTGTGAGTTCCCCTTTAAGAGCAGAGCATGATGGGAGCTCTTGCACACCTATAAAAAAGGGCGATCCAGGTGCCTGCTCACTCTGTCGATGCTGCTGGAGAGGAAGGAAGCAACTGCTGCTTGGGGCACTGTGGAGGTGGCTGTGAACTCACAGGTGTTTCTCCCTTGTGTCCAGCCCAACCTCCTTGCAAACCCCAGGGGTGATTTAACTCCATGGGGATGTCGAGGGGTGCAGATAATACCCGTCCTTGTCAGAGTGGTGAGGGGAGGAAGAGCCCAGCTCCCCTTGCCAGGATGCGTTTGGGAATCAGCAGACGGGGCAGTGGGTAAGCACCAATCCCACAGGGTTAAGCCATGTGCAGATGCCCCCAGGTCCTCTCCCAGGAGCCTTGGGGGCTCCCAGCTGTGCTGGGGAGACCCTGCAAACACTGGGGTGCAATGGGAGCTGGGGCTGCTGGTGGTGAAGAAGTGGGGGGCTGTGACTGGAGTTCTGGCCAAGATGGTGGGATTCTTCCAGCCCGCTGCAGGGCTCAGCCCTGCGTCCAGCTCTGAGCTTTGCAGCTGTCTCTACCATGTGGAAGCCAGGTCCTCATACATCTTCCTGACACTTTGGGGCTCTCTCCTGCTGCTGCTTTGTTCTGGCTTCGCCCCCTGCTCTTTCCAGGCCTCGTTCAGAAGCTGCCACTGCAATAATGGAGCCATTTGTCACTCTCTGGCTGCCTGGCTTGAAGATACCCCAGGCAGGGGCAGCATTTTGCGCAGAGCAGGAAGGAGTCATCCCCGCTCCGCAGCAAATGAGGTGCTGAAAGGATCCTCAAAGATCTGCCTGGAGCCTTCGGGGCTTAACCCTAGGGTCTCGGATCCACAAAACGGCCGGGGAAAGGCTGCAGTGCCGTCGCAGCCCCTCTCTGCCTGCCTGTTGTCTCTGCGCGGGGGCACGCCTGCTCAGATCAAAGCCTGAAAAACTGGCGGAGAACAAAGGCCTCGTCCTCGCCAGCTGGGATCAAGCAGGCTCGCCCGGCTCCCTGGCACGCAGGGCAGGACGGGTCCCGAGTGCCGTGGGCAGGACACGCAGAGGGAAGGCGGTTTGTGGGGGGCAGCCAAGATGCCTGGGCTCTTTCCAATCTAGGGGCTCAGAACAGGGAATATCTGGAAACTGGGGGCTCTGTCCATAGGTGTGAGGAGTGTTTGGGCTAGTGGTTAGAGCAGGGGGTGGCAGTGTCAGGATGCATGAACTGCATTGGGAAGGGGAATTTCTAGTGGTTAAACTGGGGAAGACTGGGAATCAGGACTCCTGGGTTCTCTTCTCTTTGCCCCAGGCCACCCCCCCTCCCCCCACCTAGGCTAAGCGGGTCAAGGGATAGCCTCCTACAGCCAGCATGGAGAAGGCTCTGTCCCACAAGACTGCCAGGAAGCTCTGGGGGAGCTAATGACTTTCTGAGCTGCTCCTGACCCTCTCGGCAGAGTTCACGTCCGGGAGGTTTGGTCTCAATTAAGTGCAGGAGCTGGTGCTGGTCGCCCTTGCCCTGCAGCCCCTCTAACTCCACCATCATTCCCGGTAACTGAGACCAGATGCTGGGCTGCCCGGGGCCGCGCGGGGCTCTGGAATTTGGCAGAGGGGGGTTGCAGCAGGAGCCCGGCTTGCTACTCTCGTTGCCCTCTCTTTGCACCTTTGCATCTTTGTCTGCTGATCGCTTGGGCTTCTCGGACTGGGCAACGCACCCCCAGACCTGGAACGTTTCTCCCGAAATGGCTGAGGCTAACCAGCCCGAAGCTCGTTTGAATGGAGGTTGGGGGAGAAAGGGGAATTTCTCTTCAGTTGGAAACTGCTCCCTGCTCTGTCCTGCAGGCAGCTCTGTGCTGCCTGCCCCTGGTTAGGGGGGAATGGGTTAGGGTTAGGGGGGCTGAGAGGGTAGCAGCTGGCCAGAGAACTGTAAGGTTTCTGCAGCACTGAGCAAGGACCCCAGGGCCATGGCCATAGTGGAGAGGCTGGTCCTGGTCATTTTGGGGCCTCAGTCCCTGCTCCCTGGAGCTGGGCAGGCCCCCCTGCAAAAAGGTTATGTATATGTGGGACTCGGTCCTAAGGCACACGTGTAATCCATCTGCCTATGTGAGGCTGAAGAGATGGGGAGAGTTAATCCAGTATATCAGGGGGGCGCGCACACACACACACACACACACACACACACACACACACACACACACACACACACACACACACACACACACACACACACACACACACACACACACACGTACGTTTCTCCAGCTGCCCTGCATCTTTGTCATCAGGGCTGGGAAAAAGCAAATTCCTCCCTCTGGGCTGTTTATTGAGTTAATACCAACGAGGATTTGACCCATTTGCAAGACTTCTTGGAAAGCAGAGATTGTCAGGACACATTTCCCTGATGTGCTGCTCCAGGCAGGGGCCTCCAATATGGGATCCAGAGAGGCTCACAGAGTTTAGCTGCCTTTTTTTCCTGCTGTTTGAGGCCTGATGAGAATAGATAGAAAGGGCACAGTATGCAGTACAGCCAGGATGGGGCAAGGAAGAAGGGAGATCTTATGCACAGTTGCAATTGCCCTTGTCTCCGGAAGCAAGCTCTACCTCAGGCTGGCTGGGGAATCCCTCTCTGGGATGGTCTTTCCTTGGCTGCTGGAAAAGATCTGCTCTTTGCCAGGGACATGTGTCATGGAACAAAGTCGATGGTGATGGAAATTCATCTTGACGTGAAAATGGGGGAGAGGGAAAGCCCGTAGCTAATGGGAACGGTTCCATTCAGGCCTCTCTGGTTTCCCCATTTGGAGACTCCTTAGCTAACTAAGGATTGGCTTTCATTCATCATTTTAGGACGTCCAGCCATTGGGTCATTTTGACGTCTTTTAAGTCAGGACAAAGCATCTGGATTCCTTCGGTTGAACCAGGAGGTGTCGAGCTGACCCCAAGTTCACTCTCTCCTTCCAGCCTCGGAGCTGGCAGGAAATTGAAACCTTTTGGCATCTTGTCCTGCCCCGGAGTAGAGGAATTTTGCCATATCCAGTTCCTCCCCCCGCCCCTGAAATGAGAAACCCGATCTGCATCATGCTAGCGGTTGGCGCCCTGCATGGGTCCAGCTGCACCCAGCCAGCCCCTGCATGGGCTGCAGCAAGCCCGGCACACGGGTGCTTCAGACTGGAACAGCTCACTCCTTTCCATTCTAGGAATAGTTGTCCCAGTATAAGGTGCCTGATGGCACTGAGCTGGGGGGAGTAGTAGATACACTGGAGCGTAGGGTTAGAATTCAGAGAGACCTCAATAAATTGGAGAACTGGGCCAAAAGAAATCTCCTGAGGTTCAACAAGGACAAATGCAAAGTCCTGCACTTAGGAGGGAACAATCCCATGCACTGGGACAGGCTGGGCGCCAACTGGCTGGGCAGCAGCTCTGCAGAAAAGGACCTGGGGTGACAGTGGACAATAAGCTGAATATGAGCCAGCCATGTGCTCTTGCTGCCAAGAAGGGTAATGGCATCCTGGGCTGCATTGGTAGGAGCATTGCCAGCAGATGGAGGGAAGGGATTCTTCCCTTCTATTTGGCACTGGGGAGCCCACATCTGGAGTCTTGTGTCCAGTTTTGGGCCCCCACTACAGAAAGGAGGTGGACACATTGGAGAGTCGAGTGGTGGGCAACAGAAATGGTTGTGGGGCTGGGGGACAGGACTTGTGAGGAGCGGCTGAGGGAACTGGGGTGTTTTATTCTGCAGAAGACAAGACTGAGGGGGGATTTGATAGCAGCTTTCATCTCCCTGCAGGAGGGTTGCAAAGAGGATGGAGCTGGGCCATTCTCAGTGGTGGCAGATGACAGAACAAGGAGCAATGGGCTCCAGTTGCAGCAAGGGAGGTTTAGGTTAGATATTAGGAAAAACTTTCTTACAAGGAGTGTGGTAAAGCACTGGAACAGGTTACCTAAAGCGGTGGTGGAGTCTCCATCCTTGGAGGTGTTTAAGACCCAGCTTGACAAGGCCTTGGCAGGGATGATGTGGTTGGGGCTGGTCCTGCTTTGAGCAGGGGGTTGGGCTAGATGTGACCTCCCGAGGTCCCTTCCCACCCTCATTGTGATTCTGCGATTCTCTCCCAAAAGAAGTGCTGTCGTACAGGAGGCGGGGAGCTGTGCAGCAAGATTGAGTCTACAGGGAAAAGCCTGTAACCCACGTAAGGACACGTTGAGAGGCACAAAGCAAGGGGCAGGGGCACAGAGCCAAACTGGGGTCCAGTGTTAAGATGGTGGGGGATCAATGCATGAACAGGATTATGCCCTGCTCACACGGGGCCTGATTCTGACCCACAGGGACCCATCCAGCCCTGTGTTCCTACCCATCTCCAGCAAAAAATGCCTTCAGCTACAGATGTCCGTACCCGCTTCCCTTCTCCCCACTCCGGGTCTCCACTCCCGTGGTCCCTACACCCCTGGATAAAGAGACAGCTTTCGGGGAGCAAACTGCAGGGAAGGTTCCTGCTGGGTCCCCTATTAGCAGCTGCGTAGTTGATGGGCATGGGTCAGATTTGGGCCCCAGGCCAGGGCGGGATCTGGGCCAGCCGGTTCTGACCCGGCTGCAGCCTGGGACCAGGTTTTTGGGGATGAATGCCCCATTTTGCAGATTCCGAGAGAGGTCCCAGCACATCCAAGGTGGCTGATGGCTTTCATCCATGTGGGCGGCATCCCGTGCCATCGGTGCCGGCGGATTTGGCCCCTCTGATGCTAATCTCTCCTGGTGACCTTTGACCCCACCAGCTAGTGGAGACAAAACTCAACTCCTCCCCTGCATCCCTAGCCCCCCCCTTCCCCATCTGGGGCCCCCCCGAGAGCCTTTCATCCTCCCGCCACAAAGCCTCGGGCTTCTCCGTCTGCTCTGATGGGAGCCGCTTTCAACAGCCTCCTTTCTCCCTGGCGCCGGAGGGGTGTTTGCGGGTCAGGCAGCCCCACCCTGCCTCCCCGGCCCCTGTCCCCTTCCATCACGGCTTTGTGTGAGGGTTAATGAATATCCAGCATTTTGCTCTAGTGCATTGACCCCCCACCCCTTTCCATCTACCCTGTATTTTAATTAACTTTCTCCCTGAAAATGATGGATTGCTAGGGCCAGGGAGGTGGGGGGATGGGCCCAAATTTCTGAGCAGAGATCAAGTGGCTTGAATAGGAGCCCTCTGACCCCCACATTTCTCTATTGTGCAAAGGAAGGCGGGCGACAAGCTGCAGCACTGCCCAGGGTGCCCAGCACCTAGCCCCCAGGGGCACCAAGGGGACCCAACCAGGATGTTTCCCATGGGAGGTTTTGTTCTGCAGGGAAATGCCTGCATGCGTGGATGTCCCAACAATGCCAGAGCCTGCTGCTTGGAAAGCCCCCGCCTGTTGGAAAGCCAGGAGCTTGGCTCATGCTGGAACCATCCCCTTGGATGGGAGCCGCCTGGGCGTTCGGAGCATGTCTCTGCAAAGCCCGTAGCCATTGCATCCAAGTGATGTGATCCACCGGCCCAGCCAGCGACCGGGAATGTCAGGCTCGGGGAGTTTGTTCGCTTGGGAGCGTGGGTGGCAGGGCCTCCTGGCTGGGATGAAGCAGGGAGCATGTGTGTTTGCTGCCAGACTATCACCGCAGGCGGGGGCTTTGTGTTGCCTAGGGGCGCGTTTCTCCTATGAATTCCCCCCTATCCAAATCTTCGGGTGTTTGGGAGTCAGAAATTGAACCAAGAGGTCCTTGCTTCCAACCCCTGTGTTCGCTTTCCCAAGGCAGAGAAAAAAACCCAGGTGTCCTGACTACCAGCCCCCCACCCTGCTGCTCCCAGGTGTGTGCTGATGGGCATCCCATTTCCAGCCCCGACAGCTAGGATGGAAATAACTTCCAGTCTCTCTGCATTATTCCCTGAAAAGGCTTCTGAGCTATAAAATACAGTGATCCAGTAGGTTTTCTCCTGGAGCATGTGTGGTCTGCTCCAGGCAGCTGAGAAGGGCATGGAGAAGTGCGTTGTGGTTGGCAAGGAGTAGTGTGCATCTGACCAGGTTGGCACCAAGGGGTCTGGGCTTCACTTCCCAGCTGGGCTTCGTGCCCTGGCATGCAGGACACCTGGGTTCCTTCCCGCAGCTCCACGCTGTGATGGGTAATAAACCCTTTGGGCAGCTTGTTAGGCCCAGACTGCTTCCAACCTGGACTCCTGCGTTCGCCTCCCACCTGGGCTGGAAGCCACCCCACAAGAAGGAGCAGTGTCTGTATTGCCCTGCTGATTCTGGAGGGTGCAGGGTGCATAGGGCATCCCTTCTGCACTGGGCACAGCAACCCTGTGGGAAGAATGCCTGGCATGTGGGTGAGCCCAGAGCCGGGGGCTGAGGGAGAGTCTCTCCTCCCCCTAGGTGAGAGGATGGTGGTGGCAGGGGGAGGGGGGACTGGTCAGACAGGTTGGGAGGGGAACTGGGTGGAGAAGCCCCTTCCCCAGCCCTCACTGGAGACTTCACGCATGGCAGCGCCCGGGGAATGTCCAGCTTCTGTGGGGAGCCTGGGAAAGGGGGGAGGGGAGCAGGGGGAGGGGGTCCAGAGGGCCCTGTGCTGCAGAGACACCTGTGTGCATTGCTGCAGGCCTGCACGCATGGACACACACATGCACACACCATGGGTGCTAGCCTACTACATACACATGCACACAGTATGGGTACCGGCCCAGTACATGCACATGCCATGGGTGCTGGCCAATACACATGCACACACTATAGGTGCTGGCCCAGTACATGCACACGCCATGGGTGCGGGCCAGCATGCACGCACTATAGGTGCTGGCCTACTACATACATACACATGCACATGCCATGGGTGCTGGCCAGTAAATACACACGCATGCACAGGCCATGAGTGCTAACCCAGTACATACACACATGCCTACACATGCACAGGCATGCACATGCCCATCCCCCATGGGCACAGGCCTAGCACATGGCCAGAGCACGCATACAGTGCAAGCAGCAGCCGCCTGCACTGGCACACCCAGACAGGAGCCTCTGCATGTGCACATGAGCAAATTTCTGAACAGAGATTAAGTGGCTTGAATAGGAGCCCTCTGACCCCCACATTTCTCTATTGTGCAAAGGAAGATGGGCGACAAGCTGCAGCACTGCCCCGGGGTGCCCAGCACCTAGCCCCCAGGGGCACCAAGGGGACCCAGCCAGGATGTGGGGTTGACGTCATATACTTAGACTTCAGGAAGGCCTTCGATACGGTATCCCACCCCATATTGGTGAACAAGTTAAGAGGCTGTGACTTGGATGACTACACAGTCCAGTGGTTGGCGAATTGGCTGGAGGGTCGCACCCAGAGAGTCATAGTGGATGGGTCATATCAACCTGGAAGAGTGTGGGCAGTGGGGTCCCGCAGGGCTCGGTCCTTGGACCGATACTCTTCAATGTCTTCATCAGCGACTTGGACGAGGGAGTGAAGTGTACTCTGTCCAAGTTTGCAGATGACACAAAACTGTGGGGAGAAGTGGACACACCGGAGGGCAGGGAACAACTACAAGCAGATCTGGACAGGTTGGACAAGCGGGCAGAAAACAACAGAATGCAGTTCAACAAGGAGAAATGCAAAGTGCTGCACCTAGGGAGGAAAAATGTCCAGCA
>NW_005842579.1:424515-432414 GCF_000455745.1 Alligator sinensis
CAGGGGGTCGGACTCAATGATCTATTGAGGTCCCTTCCGACCCTAACATCTATGAATCTATGAGAGGCACATAGCTGCAGTCCCCCTGCTTGGCCTGGCACACGCATGTCACGTGGATGTGTGAGCACATGGGACATGGGGGGTACCGCACCACCAAAGCCACGCACCAGTCAGGCAGATCCATCTGACACCTGGCCCCTGGCTCCATCTGCACAGCACAGACGCCGCCAGGCTCAGGTGCCCAATCCTGGCCAGGGGAAGCATGCACACACCTGTGCTGCCTTCTCCCGCCAGAGCCAAGGCCTCCCGGGCACCACGGGGCAGGGACCTGCCCCCGCTTGCTCTGCTCTCGCCTGGCCTGGCCCAGGGAAGGAGGTGTCGGGGCCCGCACCATCTCCCAGCACTGGAGACAAAAGCCAAGCTGGTGAGTGTGAGACAGTGTAGACAAAAGAGGCCAGATCCCTCCTGCAGCTGCTGGAGGATGTCACCCCCCCCCCACCCGCCGACACTCGGTGGGTGCCTGCAGCCACCATGTAGCCTCCTTTGCACCCATCACAGGGTGACTGTCCCCTGCGCCCCGGGTGCCCGGGTGACTTTGCCTCTATGCCCAGGGTGCCAGGCTCTGCCCTGAGTGGCTGGGAGCTCACATGGGGGATACTTTCACCCCCTTTAAGCTGCTGCCAGGTGCTGAGCGCATGCCTTGACCCCTGCCGAGGGCTGGGGGAAGTAGCCCCCTCCCTGAGTTTTCCTGCCTGTGGCTTTGTGAACCGGAGTTGGGCAACCGGACGTCGGCTTTGCAAGCCGTGGGTGGTGCCGTGTGGGAGACGAAAGGCTGGGCACAGGGTTGGGAAAGAGCCGTCTCTCCAGCAGGGTGGGACTTGCCCGGGCCCTTTGCTGTGCTAGCAGGGAGGCCTGTGGGTCTGTTGGTCTGAGACCTGGCAACTCGGTGCAGCCATGGAAGGTCAGAGCATGCTCGGTCCTACCCTGATCTATCTCCTCCTGCCTGTTCATCAGTGCAGGAGAGACCCTAGACACCTGCCCTCAGGTCTCTTTCTGCAGGTGGCAGGTGTGTGGGTCCCCCCGCCCTTCGCTGTGCTGTGTCAGACCCCAAAATACCCAGCACCCCGGGGCCTGATTCAGCCCCGTGCCTAGCTGCAGTTAAATAGGGAAAGCGCCTCACAGTCTGGGACCTTCTCCAGGCACGTCTGACATTCGCTGCATTTAGGAGCAGGGACACTCCCAGCACAGCCTGCCTGTGCCGGGACCAGCCCCTCAAGGCAGAGACAGGGGTAGGGGCTATAGGCTTGCAGGGGGGAGATGTTGGCAGCTCCCCCTTGCCCCTTGCTCTGCTACCACCTCCTTGCTCCCATGCAACTGTTGGCTCGAGGGACTTTTCAAAGCCCCTGGGGCTGTTCCTTGCTTGGAGACCAGGGTTTGGGTCTCAGGGAAGCAGGGGTGCAAAGGGTTCTTCCCATTGTGGGATGGGCTGAAGATGGAGGAAGAGGGCTGGATGGGTTGTGAAAGGTGAGGTGGGGCTGGTGGCAGCTCTGTTGCGACACTTTTAATCTCAGCCCCCAGCCAGGGCAGGGCAGGGAGTGACTCAAAGGAGCTCCTGATGGAGGATGCAAGGTCCCTGCCCCGGGGAACCTGCAGCCAGGGAGGGACGTGGGGTTCAAGAGTTCAGCTGCAGGGGAGTGGATCCAACCCAGGTGTCTGGGCTTGCCGTCCTGCCTGCTTGGAGCGCAGCGCCCTCCCCAGAGCCCAGCCTGGGACCCGGGCATCCTGGCTCGCGGGGCTGCACTCCTGGAGGGGAGTGAGGGGCTGGACACTGGCGTGAGGACTCCTGGGTCCTTTTTTACATCTGGGAGCAGAGCAGGGTTGAGCGGTCACAGCTGGGGACTTTCAGACAGCACGCCACAGATGCACTGGTATCTGTGCTTTGCACTGATTGTGTGCATGTACACACACACACACACACTGGTATCTGGGATTCGCATTGATCATGCACACACACAACCCTTGGTATCTGTGCTTTGGATTGATCTCTCTCTCACACACACGCACATGTATGCGTGCGCGCGCGCGCACACACACACACACACCCCCCCATTATGCACTCTGTAGCTAGCCCTTGTTGCCCCTGAGATCCCTCCCAATTTCCTCCTGCCTTGTGAGCCTGGAGCAGGAGTTGCTCTGCTGAGGGTCCCTTGGGCTCTGGGGTTGTCTCGTGCCCCTGACTCTGCCTTGTCCCCGGACTTTGCCTGGGTTCCTGGAGGGCTGCAGAGCTGAAGCATCCCCAGGTGCCTGGCTGTGGGCGATACCTGCCAGTTTGGGCTGCGGAGAACCTGCAAGATCAAGTCACTGCCCTAGTCCGGGTGTCCTGGAGCCTGCGGTGAATCCTGTCTGCTGCCTGTAGCTCCCTAGTGCTGAGTTGATGCTGAACCAGGAGCACTGGTAGGAGAATCCAGCCCTGAGTCCCAGCATCGGTTCTGGTTGGCGGCTCTGAGTTGCAGTCCTAAGAGCTCTGCTCTGAAATGCCCAGTCTGATGCTCTGGGTCCCAGCCTCATGTCCTGAGTCCCAGCCTGGGGCCTGCCAGCTCCAGACCTCTGTGCCACTGTCCTGCTCCGTGGTCCAGACCAGCATCCCGAACTCCAGCCCCACACCTCGAGTCCTAGTCAGAGAATCAGGTCCTGAGCCTCAGCACCCAGCGCTGCTCTCTGAGGTCCAGAGCCTTCAACACTGATTCCTGCCTCGGGTCCCAGAGCTCCTGCCCTGGATTCAGTCCCAGGCTCAAGTTCAGCTCTGAAAGCCCCGGCTCTGGGCTCCAGCTGATGCTCCATGTTTGCAGTCACAGGTCCAGGTGCCACCCAGAAGAGCAAGGCCTCCGTTCCAGTTGGCTGCTTCACGCTCCAGTGCCAGGAAACTGAAACACCCGGTCCGATGCTGCGAGCCTGATGTCTTCCAGCTCCAGACCTGTCTGTGGCATTCTCCACATCCCAGAGCAGCGTCCTGAGCTCCAGGCTCCAGCTTCAGGCCCATGCTCTGGGTCCCAATCAGAGAATCCAGTCCCAAGTCCCAGCACTGCTCTCCAAGGTCCACAGCCTCACGTGCTGCTTCAACACTGATTCCTGCCTCGTGTCCCAGAGCTCCCACCTTGCACTCAAAGTCCCAGGCTCCAGGGTCCCAACTTTGGCTGTCACTGCCCCCGCTCGGTGCTCTGGGCTCCAGGCTGATGCTCCAGGTTGCGGCTCCAAGCTCCTCTCCGAGTTGCTGCCCAGTAGAACAAGGCCTCAGTTCTGGTCGGCAGCTCCAAGTTGCGGCGCTAAGAGCTCCGCTCCAAAACGCCCGGTTCGATGCTCTGAGTCCCAGCCTGATGTCCTGAGTCCCAGCCTGGTGCCTTCCAGCTCCAGACCTCTCTGTGCTGCTCTCCTGCTCCGTTCCAGACCAGCGTCCTAAACTCCAGGCTCTGGCTTCACGCTCCAGTCCCACATTTGTGGTTCCAGTCAGAGAACCTGGTCCCAAGTCCCAGCACCCAGTGCTGCTCTCCGAGGTCCACAGCTGCATGCTGCTTCAATGCTAGTTCCTGCCTCACATCCCAAAGCTCCTGCCCTGAGTCCCGGGCTCCTGGGTCCCAAGTTCGGCTCCACAAGCCCTGGCTCAGCATCCTGAGCTCCAGACTGATGCTCCCCGTTTGCAGTCACAGTCGCAGTCCCAAGCTCTGTGTCAAATCACCACCCAGCAGAGCAAGGCCTCGATTCCTGTCCAGCACTGAGCGCTCCCCTCTGAAGCGCCCAGTGCAAGCTCTGAGCACCGAGTCCCAGCCCGACATCCTGGGGTCCAATCCAGCACTCTCCAGATCCATCCGTGCCAGTCTCCTGCTCCTGGTTCATGCTCCAGGCTGATGCTTTGAATCCTGGTGCTCCCAGTTTCATCCCACTGCTCCCAGTTTGGTTTCTGCTTCGAGCTCTGTGCTCCGGCCTGGCCTGCCATTTTGCCATCCCAGGACTCTGGGTCCTCCAAAGCTACCTGGTCGCTCTGGCTTCCCAGGGTTCGGCTTGAGCACTGACACAGAGCTGCCAAGAGCTCGGGCTCCAGTCCAACCCCCAGCCCTGCTTCCAGCCCTGCCCAACCTTCGGGGTCCCTGCAGTCCCATGAGACGGGGCTGCGCCTTGACACATCCTCTCCCAACAGCAAATCCTCTCCCCACCCATCCCTCTTGCTCTGATCCTGCATGCAATGATCCTGCCGTGCTCTGCTCCCCTCCTCCCCCAGCCTGGGGGGCTGCATGCACTCTCCAAGGACTGCTGGCAGCTCTGCTTCGGAAATCAAAGCCCACCCGGCCCCTCCATCACCCTGCCAGCGACGTGGCCCCTCTCCTGACATGCCTGGGGCTGGGCTTCTTACTGTGAGATCTCTGCAGAGGTTTCCAAGCTGGAGTAGTGGAGGGATCTCAACACCAAGCAGATCCTGGTCCCTTCAAAAGAGAGATTTCTTGCAGAGTCTGTTGCAAAGCCCCAGCTAGGAGAGCTCTTGGGCCAGCCAGGGAGCAATGGGGTGGGTTTGCCAACCTGTGGTCTGCGAATGCCCCTGCTTAGGCCATCATGGGGCAAACCTTGCCTGCTAGGGTCTGGGCTGAAATCCACCCAGGAAGAGGTCAAGGGCAATGTGGATTCCCGCTGCAAGGCAAGGCATGGGGGGTGGCACTGGCTGGTGGAGTCCTGTAGCAGAGGGACCCTCCCTTAACACTCTCATGTCCCAGCTCCCATGCCAGACCTCTCCTGAGCTGGGCTTTGGGGGCTGGGGGGGCTCTGGGGGCTCAGTCTGAACCCCAGGAGTCCTACATTGGGGAGGGGGGGAAGAAGCCCCATCTTTGAGCTTGGGGCCTGATGCCATTGAGCTGAGAACAAAGCTCGTTGCATGTGCCAGCAATGCGCCCCCAGCCATGCGGGGCCCTTGGTCCCACAGCTGAGAACGTCTGACTGATCGCGCCTCCTGGGCATTTCCTTTTATAATACCCCCACTTGGGCGCACCCGTGACCAGGAATCCAGCCCCCTTCTTGGGGCCACCTGTCTCCATAACCCCTTACGCAGCCCTAAGAGGTGACACGATGGGCAGTGCTCCCCCCATCCTGTCACCCACAAAACAGCTGGCGGAGTCAGGCCCTCATGGTCTGGCAGCACAGAGAGGGCTAGTGGTTAGAGCAGAGAAGAGCCTGGTAGTGAGGACTCGGCATCCTTCTCTCCCCTCCAGGAAATGACTAGGGTCAGTGGGGCTGCAGCAGGGGAGGCTGAGAGCCAGGACACCTGGGTCTGGGAGTCACTTCTGCCTCTCTGTGCCGCAGTTTCTCAATGGGGCAGCACTGAGTCCCGTCCCTGGCCGGCTGGGGGGGCTTCAGCCATTGCCCCAAGCTCAGGAAGGGTCCTGGGGGGAGCCTGGAGCCCAGCAGCCCTGAGCTCTGTCTGCTTCCCCTCCACTCCTCACCGCCTTGCTGCTCCGAGCGCTGCCCCGCAGCACGCGGGAGGGACCCGGGCGTCCAGGCATGGAGTGCCTCCGTATCCGCTCCCCGTGCCAGGAAGGGAACCCCAGTGTCCCCAGGGCAGGCAGAAGAGGGGAAGCCCTGGCTGATCCCTCTCTCCCTTTTCTTGTGGGCCCTGGCTTTCTGCCAGCTTTGTTCTAGCTGCAGAGGGGATGTAGACGGGGGGCTTTGCCCCGCTGCAGGGGGGGGCTGCAAGGACATCCCTGCTCTGGGGCTCCCCTCCCTGCTCCAGCTACCCCCTCCATTCCCCATCCCAGCCCTCCAGCTAGCCCCACTGGGACCACACAGCTCCCCTGAGACCCCTTCCCTCCATAGACCCCCACCCTGCTGCATCCCATATATATATATACACACACACACACACACATATATGCAGTAACTCAGGACCACAGCTCCTGCCTGCCGGGCCATATATCAGTGCCGGGCTGTGCTGACAGCGCCTGCTGGGTGTCTTCCCCTGATCTGGAGCATGCCGCTGTGCAGCTTTTGGAGCCAGGTTTGCTGTGGGGGAGCCCCTGCTAGTTGTGCCCCCTGCCACGAGGGCTGGAAGGGGAGGTGGAAGCCACAGCAGCTCCCCCAAATCTTAGGGGGGGCTCGTTAGACAGCAGCTACTTAACTGGAGGCCTCCCTGGCTGGGGTTGCTGAGTGTGTTTTTGGGGGGCAGATGGGGTGCCCTTCCCTCCTACCCAAAGCTAAGGGGGTGCAGGCACCCCCCAACCCCCCTGGGCTGGGCACAACGCTTTGCCAGGGTAACACTGACACCTGGTGGCTGTCGGCTGCATTGCAAGCAGCAGGGCGGAGGCAGCACAGCTCCCTGGGCTGTGCCTAGCCGGGCGCGCCGGGGCGCTGTCTACACTAGGGCTGTGGGGCAGGGAAGCTGCCCTAGGCCTGGGTGGGGGTTGTGTTCTGCCCCATGTTGCAGGCTGGCTTGACTCACTTGGGGCTCTCTGTGCTGCCACGCAGGTACAAGAGCAGGGCTGGGAGCCAGGACTCCTGGGTTCGGTGCCAAGGGCGGGAGAGGGGCAGCGATGCTGTTTGGCGGTGTAAGAAGGGGAGGAAAGGGAGCCAGGACTCCTGGGTTTCATCCCAGCTTCTGCCACTGTGATCATCAGGCAGGGTCCTTCCCTCTCTACCTCAGTTTCCCCATGCAGGCAGATGCTGCTGACTCTCTCCCAGGGGGCTGTGATGCTTCAGTGACTCAGCTGTGCCCTGGGCCCAGCGAGGGCAGCAGAGTTGCAAAATATCAGGGGGAACCCTCTCTTCCTCCCCCAATGTGTATGCGAGGGCAGCCCTGGAGTGATGTACAGCACTGAGCATTGACTCACTGACCGGGTTTTGGTCTGGGCAGCTGCCTTGAGCTCCAGCTGGGTGGCAAACGGAAAGAGGAAGCAGTGACTCTGCAATGCTCCTACCCACAACCCCGCCACGGAACAGCTCACGCCCCATCCAGCAGCCTGCGGCGCTCAGCCAGGGATCGGGGCCTGCACCGTGTGGCGGGGCAGGGCGGGTGGGAGCCCTGTTCAAACCCGCTCTGGGCAAAGAGGAGGCACGTGCTGGGGGGTGCTTCCCTGAGCTGCAGAAGGGCCCAGCTGCCCCGTCACCCTTGGGCGATGGGGTTCGTGGGCTGAGCCTGTGGGGGCCTAGAGACCTCCAGAGTGGAGAACATGGCTAGCCTGGTACCCAACGTTTGCATCCTGCACCCACAGCTGGAAACCCCTGGCCCCACAATGCTTCCACTCTCTGCTGCCCCTTTAAACCCACCTAGCCCTGGGGCTCTTACCCTCTCCTGGGAAGCAACAAGCTCTGCCTTGATTATACAAGTGGGGTAAACTGAGGCACAAGGAGGGCGGCATCTTGCCCAAAACCACCCTCTTCTCTGGCAGGGCTGTGCATAGACCCCAAGGGTCCTGAGCCAGTTCGCAGGGTGCTGCCAGGGCATTTCCCCATCTTCCATGCATGCAAAATGCCTTCTCCAGCTTTCTTCTCTGCTCCTCCCTGCTCTCAAGGGCAGGGACAAGAGCTCAGCATTTATATCCCCGCCGCCCCCTTGCTAAATCCCAGCATCTCTCCTCCCTCGTATTTAATCTCCTCCCCGAGACTAGTCTGCCTGCAGACCCAGGTGTTTATACCCCGTATTAGGGTGGCGTCTAGGAGCTGGTGGCTGACAGTCCTGATGACCCTCCAAGCTCTAGAGACCAGACCTGACTCCAAGACAGAGCTGTTCGTCTTGCAAATTTTGGCCTGCAGCTTCTGGTTTCACATCAGAAGAAACAACTGCATGAAACCCAGCTGGGGAGGGCAGGGACATTCCCCAGGGAGCTTGAAAACCTATTATTTTTAAGGAGGGGTGGGGGGGGGGGG
>NW_005842579.1:432484-438836 GCF_000455745.1 Alligator sinensis
AACATTTAACTCAAATGTCCAAGGGACACTGGAGATAAGTCCCTGCCCTGCTTTTGATCATGCTAGGGAAATTTAGAAATCCTTCCAGGGGCATCAGCCACCTTCAGAGTTGCCCAGAAGTGGGGAAAACCAACCCCACCCCACTCAGAGATTTCTGGAGAAAGCTTCAAAGCCCAGCAACCCTCCCTGCCTGCTGGAGGCTTAATGACAAATAATAATTAGTCATGGCGCCTGGATCGTATCTAGCGCTGTCTGCCAGTGTATCACGAAGGGAATTTTGATGGCGTCACCCCCGCCTCGCTGGTGCAAGGGTGTGGGGCCAAGGCATGTGGCCCAGGTCATGCAGTTGCAAAGCCAGGCCTCACCCAAGCCTCCTAAGGCTAGGGCCAAATCTGGCAGCAAAAGGGCCTGAAACCACAGCCGTCCTGGCTCCTCACCTCCCCCAGAGCCTGATCTCTGCCCGCCCCTGCCCTGGAGGCTGTTGGAAGAGAGCAAGGGACACAGGCTGCACTGCGGGTTGCTTTTAATGCTATGTACAAAGTCTCAAAAAAAATAAAAAAAATTAAACGGGGCGGGGGGAAGAAACCAAATTACCTTTAAAATCCTTCCAAAAATAAATTAAAAGGGGTTTCCCCTCCAGAGAAGGAGGGGGACAGTCTACAGTGCTACTTCCCTGCCTAACCCAGAACGAAACCCGCTAAAATAAGCAAAGCAGGCAACCCAACCCCTCCCTGGCTCCTGTCCCCCACACCCACCCCTCTGTGCCACCAACAGATGCCCAGGCATCCCAGAAACTGGAACCCCAAGGCCTTTGGGGACCAGTGTCTGCTGGGACCCCGAGACCCAAGCAATTTCAGCAGGGACAAGGCAGCTGGGGCCCATGTCTGGGTTGGGTTCCCCCACCTCTGGTGCCTTTTGCAGACACCTGCCACCCCCAAAAAAGCCCTGGGGCTGTAGAGAGCCCCGGGGCCCTGATTTAGCCTGTGGCTGTATTCAGAGACTGCAGCCACCAACCCACAGGCAGGGTGCTGAAGGGAGGCATTTCCACCCTGTGGCTGCACTTTGTGGCTCCCGCTTTGCCCATCTCCCAAGCATCTGTTGCCAGCTGGAGCCATCCAAAGGCCGGTAGCTCCCTACATACCCCCAGCTGCACCCAAAAGGTTGTCGCCCACCAGCACCTGGCGCCAGTCCTGTCATCCCTCTCTTGAAAGCAGCAGCTGCTGAAGCAAATGTCCCCTCCAGCCGCAATCAGGCCTCTGGCAATAGAGGGTTCCTCATCTCAGCCCACACACATCACGTTGTGGGTACCCCATGTCATCCCAGAGCTGCTGGTCCACAGATGCATTAGCTTGGCTGCAGCGTGTCCGGCAGGGGCAAAGGAGCTGACAGATGATCCATCCCCAGCAAAGTCCCTCGACCTTGCCCTGTCAGATGTCTCCAGGTCTCAGAAGCAGCGGGATGAAGGAAGGAGCGAGGGCAGGCAGCTTTATAGCATGGGCCCCAGCAGGAAGGTTCCCCAGACAACTTTGGGATTGGCGCCCACTGGGCTCTTTCTGCTGCCCCTGCCTGGGGCCTCCATGCAGATGGGGGGAAACTGAGGCACGAAGGGAGGCAATGTGTCTGAAGTCCGTGACAGAGCTGGGTGATGGGTGTTTCTCTAATCACTGGGCCATACCGCTCTGCGTTCGGCTGCCCTCTCAGAACCAGGCTGGATGCTTAACTCCTCTCTCAGCCTGCGGGCACGGGTTCAGGGGAGGACTCCAAAGGGCTTCGCTGCAAGCAGAGCTGGCAGGAAGCAGGTGAATGTGCTCAGAGCTGTATGGAGAGAGGAGTC
Organism: Alligator sinensis; assembly: GCF_000455745.1. Classification (NCBI taxonomy): domain Eukaryota; kingdom Metazoa; phylum Chordata; order Crocodylia; family Alligatoridae; genus Alligator; species Alligator sinensis. Next base: position 434,319 of record NW_005842579.1, read on the forward strand.
CAGCCACCAGAAGCTGCGCACAGTTCAGGACCAGCACTGGGGGCCTCGGTGCTCCCCAGGATGGGAGCTGAGCCCTCCCTCGCTGGCCCCCTCAATGCCCTTGCCGCAGGTCCCCAGGGCAGTGCAATGGTTTATCCAAGACTGGGAGCTTCCTCCCACCAGAGACCCACGAAGCACTAGGGTGGCTCCGGGTGCAGGATCAAGGCTGATCCCTGCTGGGTCTGAGGCTTTGCTTCCATCCCCAGGCTCCTGGGAGGACCCGATCCCAGGCAAGAGAAGGCACTGACAGGGTGGTGCACAGGGGCCTGAGCAGGGAGCGAGTCACCATTACCACAGCTTGGGGGCCCCATTTATAGCAATCCCGATGCCCTGGGACCTGGACCTCCTCCTCTGTGGCTCCCAGAAAAGGAGCACCAAGAGGTTTCCCAAGCTCCTGTCCTTTCCAGGTCTCACTAGATCCAAGCTCCTACCACTGCTAGATCTCCCTGGATCCAAGCTCCTACCCCTGCCAGAGCGCCCTGGATCCCAAGCTCCTACCCCTGCCAGAGCGCCCTGGATCCCAAGCTTCTACCCTCTGCCAGAGCTCCCCAGATCCAAACTCCAAACCCTGCCAGATCTCTCTGGATCCAAGCTCCTACTTTTAGCTCCATCTCCCTGGATCTTACATCTTCACCCCCACCAGATCTTCCCAGAGCACATCCTGCCAGGATGGGGGGCACTGGCCCCACAGCAAGCAATGCCAAGACTCCTCCCACCATGGGAGCGGAAGGGCATCCCCAGGGAGTGTCCGAGTTTGGCCGGCCCGTGAACCCCGTGAGCTTGAAAGGGGGGAGGATTTTGCTATTTACATCCCTGATAGGCGTGGCTCAGCCCCTCGCCTGCCCTTCCCCTCCCCGGCCTTGGGGTAGGGGCAGGTCCCCGGCCCCAGGGTGGGCTATGAGGTCTGGCACTGGACATGCTGGCGCGTGCCATCATAGCTGTCCTCACAGTAGGCCTCGCCAGCGTGGGAGCGCCGCCCACGCTCAGCTTGTGGCACGTATTCGCTCAGCTCCACCTCCTCCGTGTCCTCCGTCGCCATCACCTCCTCCTGGGCTGGGAAGAAGGCCTGCAGCTGGCGCAGCTGGTCAGCTGGCAGCCAACCAGGCTCTGGGAACTTCACCTGGGGGGAGAGAGATAGATGGAGGGGGATCAGGATCAGTGTGGGAGCCCATCTCCAAGGAGACAGGAAAGCTCCCTGGAAACCAGACTGGTCTCCCAGCAACCCCAGGGCAGCAGGAAGCCAGGATCTGTCCCCCTTCTCCATAATGCAGGGGAGGATCCTTACCTGGAACTGGATGATGAGCTTGCCGCGCTGGTAGGGGCTGCGGTACACAGGCATGCCCTCGTTGGGGATGCACTTTAGGTCTCCAGGCCGGATGATGTCACCTAGGGGGCAGAGTGGGCAAATATCATCACCCCTTCCCCATTCCAGGGGGAGAAACCGAGACACAGAACACTTTGCCTAAGGTCATCCAGCAGAGCTGGGAACAGATACAAGAAATCCTGAAATCTGCTCTAACTATTAGACAATTTCCTTGTGATCTCAGAAGTGAACCCAGGAGTCCTGGTTTCCAACCGCTGCTCTAACTATAGGTCCCCCTTCCCCTCCAAAGCCCAGAGGAGAACCCAGTAGTGCTGGTGCCCGATCCCTTCTGCTCTAGAACCCACGTCCCCCCACCCTTCCCAGCCCAAAGAAGGGAAGAACCCAGGCGGCGTCCTGGGTGCCCGACCCACCTGGCTGGGAGGAGACGAGCAGGGTGCGGTTGTCCAAAGTGCGAACGAGCTGCCGGCAGCCGCAGAGCGCATCGGCCAGGCTGATCTCCTTGCGGACCATCAGGTCATTGCCACTGCGCCGGAACACAGGGTGCTCCTTCTGGTCTAGCACAATGATGATGTCCCCGGGCTCCAGCCCAGGCACTTGGTCCCCTTCCTCATGGAACGTGATCTTCTGCCCGTCCTTCATACCTGCAAGTGGGATGCCGACAGCTCAGGGACCTGCCTCACTGCACCCCGCCTGTCTTACTGGAAATGGGGCCACCTCAGGGGTGGTGCCATTTCACAGCCATGCCACAACACTACTGAGTCACACGGGGCAAGAGGTAAAGAACCCCCTGCATTAGACCACAAGTGCAGGGGGAACATAGACAGGCAAGAACAACAAGCCTGGCTGCCTGTCTCGTGACAGAGCCACTGAAGGAGGCTGTGTCATTGTCACAAAAGCAGAAAAGGAACCCAGGAGTCCCCACCCCTACCCCCCAGCACCCTGCCTCACCTTTGTCCAGGTGGACGCTGAGGATCTTCTTCTCACGCACCACCTTGCGGCCATTGCAAGCTGGGCAGCAGTCACGGGGCCGGATCCACTCGCCCTGGCCCTGGCACTGCGAGCACATGGTCTGAATCTGCTGGATCATGCCAGGCCCCAGCTGGTGGATGCGCATCTCCATGCCAGAGCCGTGGCACTTGGGGCACCGCCGCTGGGCGCCCTCTCGCACCCCGCAACCTGTGGATAGAGGTGGAGGGATGGCAGGGCTGGGTGTCAGCGCTGGGAGATAAATCAGTGTTGCCTGAGCCCCTCCCTGACCCTAGCCTCAGAGCAAGGGAAGGCGCTGGGGGCACAGGGTGCTCCTGGTCTGACCACAGCACAGAAAACGGGAGGGCCAGGCTGGAAGCCTCATTCCCCACGGCCCCAGTTCCAGGGCACAGACTGGCCCAAGCTGGCAGTCAATCAGAGCCAGGGGTAAGAACCCAGGAGTCCTGACACTCCCTGCCCCTTGATGCACAGCGCCAGGCACATGGGAAGAGGGAGTCACCACCTGTTTCTGACTGGATGGCTCCAGAGGGATGGGGCTGTGCTTCCCAGCTCATTTCACTAAGCCAAGATACAGCCCTGACTCTTGTCCCCTGTCCCCCTCCCAGGCCCCAGTGCTTACCGCCACACTTCCTGCAGATGACATTCTTCTGAAGGGAGAGCTTCCGGGTGGTGCCGCTGTACAGGTCCTCCAGGGACACCGAGAGCTGATGCACCACGGTCTTCCCTGCCCAGAGAGATGTCAGGCTTAACACCCATGATCCACTGGGGCTGCCTACCTAGCCCTACCGTGCAGCCACCTCTTGGGAGGAACATAGCAGTAGCTTTGCCCCAAGCGCTGCTGCCCCGGGACCGACAGCCCCGCTTGAAAACGTGCCCCAGCTCTGGGGTGGAACGTGACAGCTGCAAGGTAACAGGTTCACACAACAGGTTTGGACAGGGCAAGGGTAGCTGCCCCTTTGACCCATTAGTCTCTCTCTTGGGCCAGGCTGGACACGGCCTGCTGTGTCCCAGCTTCTCAGCTAGACTCGGTCTCTGCACCAGTTTCTTGCTGACCAAACAGCGATCAGACGACTGAGCGGATCACAGAAAGTGAAGGTTGGAAGGGCCCTCAGGAGGTCACATCTAGTCCAAGCTCCTGCTCCAAGCAGGACGAGCCCCAACTACATCATCCCACCAAGGCTTTCTCTACCTGGGGCTTAAAAACCTCCAAGGATGGAGACTCCATCACCTCTCTGGAAACAGAGCCCGATGCGAGCACCTGGTTTGTGCATCTATCTCCCTGATAGCTCCCCGGGCTGGGATCTTTGCATAAGGTGTGTGCACGTCAGCTTGTTTCCTGTGTGAAGCTCACTGGCCATTCCTGCCGCCTCCCAGCCTGATCTCTTAATTGTCCCGTGTCCCAGTGATCTCGTTCCCACCCGCGAAACAGCTGCGTCAGGCTGCTCCCAGCCCCGGCCCTGTTTCCTCATCTCCTGACCTATTTGCCACAAGACGTTTTTATCTGCAGCCCGGGTGTTGCCCAACAGCCCTGCTATTAAACCCAACGCCTCCCGTCGTAAACACCCTGGCACGCAGCTTGCGACGGCGCGTGCAGCCGGCCGCTGGGAGCAGCCCCTTGGCCCTGGGGTCGAGGGAAGTCCCCCGTGGCTTTAGGGCCCGGCGTTGTACCGGGCGAGCGATCGACGGCACGGCGCTCCCTCGTAGCGCGGGGCAGGAAGTATCCTCCGATACCACCCGCCCAAGCTCCGAGCATCCTTCACGCAGACGCAGGGAGGGCAGAGCTGGGCGCTGCCTCGCCCAGCGAGGATGAGGCAGGGTGTGAACGAGTACAGTTTCCCCACTCCCTCCGCCCCCCCCAAACCCTGTGCCAGGTACCTCGCCTGTCGGCCCAGCCGCGCATCCGCACACCGCCTCCGAAGAACAGGTCGAAGATGTCCATGGGGGACGCGAACCCCCCGCGGCCGCCCGTGCCCCCTTCCTTCATGGCACGCTCCCCGCCCCGGTCGTACAGCGCGCGCTTCTGGGTGTCCGACAGCACCTCGTAGGCCTGCGAGATCTGCTTGAACTGGGGCGAGGAGAGGGACGCGGGGTCAGAGGCGCGGACACCTCTGCCCCCTGCCTCCCGCTCGCCCCACGACCTACCCGCTCGCCCTCGCTGGGGTTCTTGT
>NW_005842579.1:439247-443240 GCF_000455745.1 Alligator sinensis
GAGGGGGGGAGGGGGTAGGATGCGGATGTGGGCCTCGCCCTATTGGGTGCTGCGGACGCCCGGATGCGGACGCCCTGGCGATTGGTCGTGTGCTCACGGGCGTGCGTTCGCGGCTGTGATTGGCCGGAGGCGGCGAGCGGGCGACCCAATCGGGTTCAAGGGGGGGGAAATTTAAATCTATCCCCCCGCCCCCGGTTCGGGGTGGGGCGATCTCGGGGTCTCAGGTCCGCGGTGCGTCCAGCAGGGGGCGCTGCCCGCCCGCCCGCCCTGCCAGGGGCGCGGGGCTGTCAGACTGCCCGGCCCCGCCGCTGTGAAGCGGACCAGAGAAGCTAAAATCGCTGCGGGGCCTGATAAGGCAGCTGGGTCGGAAGTTGAATGCCGGGAGGCGCTGGGGTTTTGTTTTTTTGGCTGCTTCGCTTCCCCGGGCCGGCGTGAGCCAGAGCAGGGGCGAAGGCAGGGCTCTTGTCTGGGCTCGCAGTGGGACGGAGCCGTGCTCAAATGACTGAAGAAGGGGCGTTCTCCCCAGTCTACGGGTGGGAAAACTGAGGCACGGAGCAATGCACGACACGAGGGGTTAATGGAAGCTTGGCGGGGGGGGGAGCTGCCCCCACTCGGGGCGCTCTGGCGGGTGAGCTGAGTGTGTTGGGTCTTGACGGTGGGGAAGGGGCCGCAGCCGGCGTGCCTCAGTTTCCACGGCTGGCCTCGCTGGAGAGCCCAGTGTAAGACCCGAGCTAAACGCACCCCCGCACTCAGCTGCCTCCTTGCAGACAGGCCCCAGCCACGGGGCTGCCTGCCCCCCAGTCCCCGGACACGCTTCCTCCAGGTGTTCGGCGCCTGCCGAGGGCTGCGGTCGGGGCGCAAACAAGCCCCCTCGCGCTCCTGGGCCTTGTCCCAGGCCTGGCTCAGGAAGAAGGCATTTCCCGAGACGTGAGTCACGGCCTGGGCCCGAGGCCCTGGCACGGTTTGCAGAAGCGGGTGTGAGGGGGGAAGTGAAGTCATGTCTTGGCTGTGAGGAGAAGGGGCTGGAGACTCGTGTTACTGGAAAGCCCCGGGATGGGGGGGCGTTCCTTTGTCTTCAGGCGGGTGCTGTGTTGTGCCCACTTCTCAGATGAGGGAGACGGAGCGTGCACGGGAGAGACTGAGATGAGCCCCCTGCCTTCAGCCTGCTCGCACACCAGCAGCTGTCTCCTCCCCTGCCCGGGGTCCGGGCCCTTCCACCCCCAGCCTCCCCCTGGCCTTGGGCTCAGCAGAGGGGAAGGTTGTGCAGCTCCTAGCACAATTATAGCATCCCAGCCCAGGACCAGGGGGTTCATGTGCTCCCCCCAGAGCCATCCTGTAGCAAACCCGTGTGTGACCCCTTTCCCCCGGGATGACGGGGGGCTGCTGATGCTGAAATCCAACCCTGCCGGCCAGTTGTCCTCCAGCCAGAATTAAAATAGCCGCTTCTGCCAGCTGCTTCGGGGCTGGACATCGCAGACTCCCGCTGTCCCGGGGCACACGGGATGCCAGGTTGTTTTGTGGGGGTGAGAGGGTGAGGGTCTGTTCAGCCTTGGATGTGCACCAAGCACTGGGTGTTGTGGGAGCTGGGCACGTGGGTTTGAACCCCAGCTCTGCCACTGACTTCCTGGTGACCTCAGGCAAGTCCCTTTGCCTCGCATTTTGCTTCCAGGCTAAAGACTGAGGCTGACAGGCCTTGCCCAGCTCTATACCCAGGGTTTCATTTTTCCCTTTCCTGTCCCAAACTGTGCCTGGCTCTTATTGCTGCAGGGAGCTAATGGAGAGCTGCCCAGGAACCAGACGATTTGTGCACCTGGGCTCCAGGGAGGGGGTTGTTGCCCCTGGCAGGGATGGGCCGGCCTGGCGAGGAAGGAAAAAGAGCTGCTTTGTCTTGGCTTCTGGGGGCAGGTGCGGCCTGTGACTCAGTTCCCTGCATTGAAATCCTGGGCCCTGCCTCTGCTCTGAGGTTGAGCCCCTTCCCCCCACCCCCAAATGCAGGGGAGGCATTAACCCTTCAGAGGCTGCACTGCCCACCCCTACTCAGGGCAAGCCTGTATGGAGTATCCGGTCGCAGCCGTGGGGCAGCTTGCTCCTGAGGCAGCCCAGAGCGGGGCTCCGAGCAGAGATTTGGGATGCAAAGTACGGGGAGAAGAGGGAACGGGAACAGGGCACACACAGGCCTTTTCTTTTTGCGATGACACCCCGCAGCTGCCTGGAACAAGCCTGGCATGGGGGGAGGCCCTGCATGTATCTGCCCAGCTGGTGCAAAAAAACCCTTGGGGCAGCTCTGAATTGGTCTCCCTGAGGCCTGACAGGCTAGAGTCCCCTCCACCCCCATCCCTGTCCAGCCTCAGCCTGATTTACCCCCTGCCGCTGCTGCCTGGGCCCCTCCTGAGCTGGGAGTGGTAGGGGAGTAGTAGTCTAGGTCCTTGCCAGGGAAACTGAGGCACAGGGATGCTCCTGGCCTCTGCCCAGGGAAACTGAGGCACAGGGTGCTGGGTGAAGACAACCAAATCCAGTACTACTGGGGTTAAGAATGGTTTCCCCAGAGGGTGGGTGGGTGGGGGGGTCAAGGGGTGGCAAGAATCCCCCTGCCTGAGGCCGGCCTGTGACTAGCAGGGACCAAGGAGCAGAGGCCACGTCTGCAGGCTGCATCCAGGGCTGCGTCCTGCACCCTGGGGCAGGGTCTCTGCCCTGCTCTGGCACCAGGCAGGGGCCACACTTAGGCAGCAGAGAAATGCAGCCGCAGCCTGGGCTCTGCCCCTGCCCTGGGCTCACTCAGAGCAGCCTTGGGGCTGCTCTAGTTCACATCCCACGGGAAGCAGACACCAAAGCCGGTGTGGGCTGGTGGGGGACCTCAGCAGTGCTGGGAGCTGCAACGGGCGCAGGAGCGGGGAACAAAGAGTGGCGAGGAGGCGAAGGAGCCTTCCAGAAGGGGATGATGTCATGGTGTGGGGGAGGGCAGCGGCTGGTTTCCTCGTTAAAGACGGACCTGATGCCGGGAGGTTGACCGCAGGCGGTGGGGGGGAGTGCACACTTTCATTGCGCTGAGACCCTTGAGGCTACCTGGGCAACGCTGCTCGGGCCAGGGGCAGAGCAGGAGTTTGCTCCCAGCCTGCTGCATCGTGGGGGGAAGCACAAGGGGGCCATTCTGCAGGGACGGGCTGCCAGCCCCCCACGAGAGCTGGCATTGCCCCGGGCTCCTACGTGCTTACCCTGCCTGCCTGCCCGCAGCTCTAATCACAGCCCTCACTTTATTACAGGTTCCTTCAGCACTGGATCCGGTACTTACTGCTCTGAAAATTGCTGTTTACCCGTGCCAGGGTCAGGCCGGGTCCAGCGGAGCGGGCGCAGGGTCTCCTTCCATCCTCCCAGCCTGCAAATCACCAGTCAAGGGGTGGCTGGGATCTGTCATGGCCGAATTGATGGGTTTTCCCCCACAGAAAAAGCCAGCTGGGTCAAAGAAGGGGGGATTTTGAGGGCACCTGCCGGGTCGGGACAAGCCAGGAGACTGGCGGTGGCTGACGTCTAGGGGCTGCTCTTAAAAGGGTGCCAAAGCTGGGGCTTGGACCTGGGCTTCGTGATACAGAAGGGACTCCAGATCGGAGATTTCTTCCTTTCTCTCTTTCTCCCCCCTCCAGTGTCTTGCGCTAGAAGCAGGCTCTGCTCTGTGCCCGCAGCATGGAAAAGTGCTTAATTTTGAATGACTTTGCAGGATGGTGGGGGGAAGGATGGGATGGGGGAGAGCTGGCGACACTGGTTTGATATCACAAGAGAAGGAAAGAAAGAAGACCGGGGATCTGTGGTGCCAGGTCCGGTGCCCTACCCAAGGCTGGTTCAGAGAAGAAATCTGCCCAGACTCAAATGGGTGTGCTGGGCATGGGGCCCAACTGCTCTCTGCCCCCTGGACTGAGCTCTGGTGCCACGAGCAGCCTCCAGGGTCTGGCAGGGGGAGAGGCCAGAGTGGTGCGCAGGATTGGGGCCCTCCAGCGACCC
>NW_005842579.1:443416-481991 GCF_000455745.1 Alligator sinensis
GGGCATGGGGGGGTGCTGATGGAGCAGCTGCCCCACAGCCAAAGGGGGACTTATTATAGACTCGGCTATTCTGGGCTGCGTCTGCGCCGCACGTGAGCTCTGGGAAACCACAGCGAGGGCTGTGGACGGGAGCACCTGAAGGCAGAGCCTGGCCCCTGATCCCGGCCAGAACTGGCCTCACTTTGCTGAGAGAATAAAGGGTCCAGGAGGGCCCGTGGGCTGGAGGTCAGCTTGGAGACATCACACAGGTTGGCAGTGCATCTTGACGACGTCATCTCCCATCATTATGACATCATGGGCCTCGGCAATGACATCATGGCGCAGCGTTGCCATTGGATGACATGACCCAATGGGATATGGGATGAGGCAAACAGATGGTGGGGATAGATCTGTGTCATCACACCACAAGATGGGGCGAGTGACATCATGGGCTGGCCAGCACTGGGGGCTGAGGTCATCACAGCCATGAAGTGTGGTGCGTGATGTCATCACATAGCCATGAAGTGTGATGTCAACAAATAGCAACGAGGTGCAATGTGTGATGCCATCAAATAGCAATGACATGCGGTGCAAATCGAGTTGGGGGGTGATCCTGGAAGCTGCCCTGCCCTGCTTTGTCCCTCAGCCTGATCTCACATGAAGCTCCAGCCCATGCTCCGGCCCTGGAGCCTCCATAATACTGCACTGGGACTCGGGCGCCTGGGTTCTTCTCCCACCCGTGACATCATTAAAGTGGTGTAAAAGGGCAATTAAGCTGCTTTAAAGGCCAATTTTATCACACATACAAGTTCCCAGAGCCTGCTGCACAAATGACTGTGCCCAACAGCCCTGCTTGGACTGACCCAGGTCTTTGGCTTATCGCTTCTCAGCCTTTTGGCTCAGATCAAGTCCTCTTGTAGGCTAAGATCAAGTGGAGGCATCCGAACCCCAAGACGTCTGCGCTTGGGTCTGCACAGAGGGTGCCTGCCAAGGGATTTGGGAGCATCCGAAGTCCCAGGGTGATGGGTCGGGGATGGAGGATGCTCGCTGGTTGTGGTGCCATACGTGATGCTTGGAACGATTGAGTGCTGCCTGCTCAGTCAATATGGTTTTTGGAACGACTGAGTTCTGCTCTTATCTATATGATTTGGAACAGATTTGACCTAGAACATGAAATATATTAATAGTAATTTTAAAAGTCTTTGGCTTATCGGAACCTCAGAAAAACGGAAAGCGTTGCCCTCGTGCTGTAGACTGTGCAGGAACCGGTTGACTTGCCAAACTATCAATCCCCCAGGGAAAAGAGGCTGGGAGGGGGAATTTCCTTTCCCAAAAAAGGATTCTGAGTGGGGAAGTGCCTATAAAACCCCCTTCCAGCTGGACAGGAGAAAGAAAGGGTTGGAAGGGGGCTGATGCTGGTGTGATGATCTGCTTTTCTGGTTTAAAATACATTCCCTTGTTACTCCTTTTCCAACTGTGGAGCCCCTGCAGGTCGCTTCCCCCGACGGCTTTTGCAGTGCCCAGGTCACTAGTCTGTCCTTTCAATCCCTCCCCCTGCATAACAGCTCTGCCTTGCTCACCTGCCTCATATCTGGGGAAACTGAGGCACGTGGGGTGGAGAATGGGATGAAGCTTTGACCAAAATCATGCCAAGAGGAGGAAAAAAAAGCGTTATTTTGTGCGTTTATTCCTCTTTCCCCCTCCCATGCTTTCCTCCGCAGGCCCCAAAAGAATCTGCCAGCGCATTCCACATGTCATCACGTCCCTCCCGCCGTCAAAGGCCCTTCATTGTCTCTGGGAACCCGAGGAGCGGGGCAAGGATAGGGAGAATAAATAGAACATGACAAACACCCCGTGCATCTGGGGGGGAAGGAAAAATGCCTGTTTCATTTGGTTGCAAAAATAAAAGAAAGCCTGAATGAGTCTTGTTGGATTATATTTAGCTTTGCCCGGGTGACGGGGCTTTTTTTGTGTCATGTGTGTGCAAGATAGATGAAGATATATATCTATATATATCTATATCTATCTCTATATATATGTGTGTATGTATGTGTGTGCATATCTATATATATATAGTGGCTCTTTCCTTATAAGGCTTGCCGATTTTGGGAGCTGCACAGTGAGGTCATGCTACTGAGGTCATCTCCACTCCCCCCCTTACCCCACAGGGAGGCTTTGTGTGGGCTTCATTGAAACAGCCAGGCTTAAAGGAAACAAAACCTTTAATTGTCTGGATTTTATCCAAGGGAGAGACAAGGGAGGAAAGGCCTCTGTGGGCTCTTAAAGCGGCAGTCTCGGTGCACTGCCCTGCACCCAACCCTTGCACGCTGAGGGCCAGACTGGTTCATCCAATGGACAGTGGGAAATTCGCACCACTGGGCATGTGATTGAAGCCCTCCTCCGTGCAGACAGGGCTGGGGAACGTGTGGGCATCTGTGAGGGCATCTGTGTGTCAAACAAATTTGCAGAAGTTTAGGGCTGGAAGGGACCTCATGAGAGCATCAGGTCCAGCCTCCAAGACAGAGAAGGCATGAGTGTGTGCGTGCACATGAGTTTTTGGCGTGTGAGTGTGCAGGTACATTGGAGCATACACACACATATACACATACATGCACATACATATACACATACACACACACATATACACATATGGATCCCTGCTGCCAATCAACCCAGATTCCCTCCCCCTCCCCAAATTAGATTATGTGTGCTCCGATGACTGGAACTAACGAGGCCGGACGGGGTCCCGGATAATTACAGCGGTTCCCATTGGTCTGGTGTCTTCTGGCCAGTAACTGTTTCTCTCTCCCCACTCACTTTCCATGGACCCCCTGCTTGGTGGGGAAAGGGCTGGAGGCTGCGGGGGCAGCACGTGCTCCCCCAGCCAAGGGGCCATCTCAAACCTGACCCCTGTGCCCCTGGGGATCCCCAGGGCCTCCTTCTGGAAGGGCAGGGCCAGCAGAGCCCAGCAAATCTGGAGAAGAGAAGACTGAGTGGGTATTGAATACCAGCCTTCAGCTCCCTGCTGGGGCGTTGCAAAGAGGATGGAGCTGGGCTGTTCTCAGTGGTGGCAGATGACAGAAGGAGCAATGGGCTCAAGTTGCTGCAAGGGAAGTTGATGATGGATATTAGGAAATACTTTCTCACTAGGAGGGTGGTGAAGCACTGAAACAGGCTACCCAGAGAGGTGGTGGAGTCTCCATCCTTGGAAGTTTTTAAGCCCTGGCTAGACAAAGCCCTGGCCTGGATGATGTATTTGGGGCTGGTCCTGCTTTGAGCAGGGACTGGTCCTGCTTTGTGCTAGATGTGACCCCCTAAGGTCCCTTCCAGCCCTGATTTTCTAGGATTCTGTGAAATTCCCACTCTCCAGCCTCCGCCTTCCTGCCCCAGCTCTGCTGCTGAGCCCTTGGCCTGTTCCTCCTGCTCCTCCTCCTCCCCTGGGGGCTGCGGCTCCATTTCCACCATCTGTCCCCACTTGTCTCCATTGTCAGCCAGGGCTGGAGGAATGTGCTTTAATTTCTCCTGGAATGCCTGCCTCCTTTGTGGCTGCCTCCCCTCCCCCTTCCCGGGGGCCCTGCTCCACTCCAGCTCCTTTCCGACTTCGGGGTTGGAGGGGAGGTTGGATTTCTGGATCCGCAGCAGCAAACCATTCCTCTGGCTCGATGGATCTGGTGGTGCTGGGTTTTGCTGGTGCCATTCTTGTACGTGTGGCAATGGGTCTCCCTGAAGGGGGGAAATCAGCTCTGGTCTGTAGTATAGAAGCCACTTTAGGAATTCATGGTCCAGCCTTTCCTTATACCCTTCGTATCAGGGAGAAGTCAAGGAGCCTCCAGGGGCCACATCCAGTCCAACCCCCCACCTGAGGCAGGATCAGCCCTGTCCAAACCAGCCCAGACAGACCCATTGTAGCCAAAATTACAGGCAACTCTGACACAACCGTAGGGCATCACACCCGAACCTGCCCCAGGGAAAGCAGGGGGAAGACAACAGCCAAATGCTGCAAAGGGTGATAACGGATGCTCCAGAGATCCCAGGAGCAGGCTGTCTCCCCGCTATAGAAGAAAGCAATCCCTGCCCCCTCCAGTCTACATCAATGTGACCGGGGCGGTGGGGGGGAATTCCTTCCTGACCTCAATGCAGCATCGGTCTGATCCTGAGCAGAGGGACAAGACCCTCTAGTCAGGCCCCTCCAGGTTTTAGTCCCAGCAGGTGCATTGGCACAGCCCAGTCACCATCACCAGCCCTGGCTGCCACCAACATCCAGTGCTGTTGAGGATGGGGAACCCCAGACACATGTAGCAGCAGGAGGGGAACAATAAATACTCCTTCCTGGCCCTGTGTGGCAACCAGAAATGCCCAGAAGCCTGGGAAATACCCAGAGGAGAGCACTGGGACCAGGATGCTGAGCCCAGGGCCTGTTTATCTTGAGCACTAGGTCCTGAGGCTTGCAAAGTGAGGGACCAAATGCTCTGGGAGTGCAGGTGCCCCCTGCCCTTTGTGCTCGACTCCTTCAGGAACCAGGTGGGCACCTACAAATGCAGCCCCCAGCTGCGTTTTGAGGACAGAGTTTGGCCTGACTGCATAGAGAGACTTGTACCCACTACAGAAATGCAACCGTCTCTGGGGTGGGTTTGCAGGGGTCCTGCTAGATTCCACCCTGACAGTCTCCAGTCTCACTTGTCTCCCATCCTGGCTCCGATTTCTGCTCTGGGAGCTGAGCACAGAGCTGTATGAGGGGTGTCGGAGTTGTCTAAGCTGAACCTGGTGCGCCTTGGTGAGGTCCTAGATCAGCACCTGGATGCTCAGCACCCCATACCAGGCAATGGCTGGGGTCTACAGCTGCTTGAGACTAAGCAGGCCAGTCAATGCCAGTGCCCCAGCCAGCTTGTGACTCAGCCTGGGCCTCCAGCCGAATTACACTAATGAGAAGCTTTTTATCCCAGTGGGTGAATTTGCCCTTAAAAGGAAGCTGGAACCAGGCAGATCAACACCAGCCCTTATCAGTGCTGGGCTCGTTTCCTCCCTGCCAGCCAGAGCGGCTGGAAGGGGCCAAGGGGCTGCATGCAGCTGCCAAGCTAAACGCAGGAGCGTGGGCAAGGCTGGGGGGAAGCGGCCGGTCATGGGCAAGTGGCCAAGGGCAGCATCTGAGCAGCCAGTGCCTGGGAGCAGGATAAGGACGTGGCATCAGAGACCAGGGCAGGGTGCAGGCTGGGTCAGGAGCTCCACAGAATCCTAGAAAATGAGGGTTGGAAGGGACCTCGGGGGATTGCATCTAGTCCACCCCCTGCTCCAGGCAGGACCAGCCCCAACTAGATCATCCTGGCCAGGTCTTTGTCTACCCCGGGCTTAAAAACCTCCAAGGATGGAGATGCCACCAACTCTCTGGGGAGCCTGTTCCAGTGTTTTACTCCCCTCCTTAGTGACTAGGTTCTTCCTAATATCCAACTTCAACTTCCCTTCCTGCAGCTTGAGCCCATTGCTCCTTGTTCTGTCATCTGCCCCCACTGAGAACAGTCCAGCTCCATCCTCTTTGGAGCCACCCTGCAGGGAGCTGAAGTCTGCTACTAAATCCCCCCTCAGCCTTCTCTTCTGCAGACTAAATCAGCCCAGTTCCCTCAGCCTCTGCTCACAAGTCCTATCACCCAAACCATTTCCATTCCTGTCCGCTGGACTCTCTCCAATGTGTCCACATCCTTTCTGTAGTGGGGGGTCCAAAACAGGACAGAGGACTCCAGATGTGGGCTCACCAGTGCTGAATAGAGGGGAAGAATCACTTCCCTTGACCTACTGGCAACGCTCCTACCAATGCAGCCCAGGATGCCATTAGCCTTCTTGGCAATGACGGTGCAGCAGCTCTCCATGCTCATGCTGGGGACACGGGGCTGCGACTCCTGGGTTGCATGTGTGCAGTTTTGGGGGTGGAGGCGGTCTAGGAAGCGGAGCAGGGAGGGACTGGGGACACCTGGGTTCTCTTGTCACTCGTCCTGCCGTGCTAGTGAGTGGCTGAGTCACAGTGGTGACTTCTGGTGCCTCAGCTGGCTTGGAAGGGCACCAGCAATGCGCACCCACCTGCCGCAGGGGTCTTGCCAGGTACTGGTTACACAGTGTCTTGCACATGAATCTTGCTCGCTCTTGCTCTTGTGCTCGGTCCTGGCTGCCGGAGCAGCTTGCAGGTGCGCACCTGGGGTATATCATGGGCCTGCTGCCCCGTTGGCCCCTCTCAGCCCCGGCCAGGCTGTGGCATCTCCCTGTCCCGTGGCAGAGAGCCCCTGTCAGCTGTGTCCCGAGGAGGCAGCCAGGCCCGCGCCTGCTGCCCTTGCAGCCCCTGCCCTTTGCGGCTCTGCAAATCTGCAGCATCAGTCACGGCGCCCGGCCTGGCAGCTCGTGGCCATGACTCAGCCGACTGGCTCCTGTCCTGGCCACACACAAAGAGTCCCATTCTCCTCCCTGGCCTGGATACGACCCCCCCAGCCCCAGGCCTGGCCCCGGGCTGTGGCTCAGCACATCAGCACAAAGCTCTGATTGACCGAGCAAAACCCCCGCTGGGCACTGCCCAGAATAGACAGCGCAAGATGCCAGTGCCAAAGCCAAGCAGCCAAGCGCAGCACACTGCAGGGCCACCCTTGGGCCACCCTCAGTGGGTCCCTTTCCCCGGTGACCACCTGCTCCCCTCCTTTGGGGGCTGCTTTGTCAGATCTGCCCTCCAGGACTGAGGCCTGGTTGCCTCGGCCCCCCAGCTGGCATACACCAAAGAGACCACAGAGGCTCTGGAGAGTGGGTGCCAGCACCCCTGTCCCCAGTGCCATCCACAAACAGGGTGCTCTGTTTGCAGCGGTGGCTGAGCACAGGCTCACATCATGGCAGGGATGGCTCCTGGAAGCTGGAGCTGCAACCGGCCCCCTCCTGTCCAGGCGTGGCAGGACCTGGTAATCAGTGTATTTATACCCTGTTATATGCAACTCTACCCAGCATCTATTTGAGAGAAGCGATGTCGGCTCCAATGTGCCGACTCACGCCCAGCTGCTGGGGGAGTTTTGCCAGGGTGAGATCTGCTCTTATCTGCTGTCATGCCTTAAATAAAGCAGCCCCTGCCCCTCCTCTGCTGAAACCAGGGAAGGCCAGGACTCCTGGGTTCCTCTCCCAGCTCTCCACCAGCCCCCCTTGACTGCCTATCGCTCTGTCAGGCTGTGCCTCAGTTTCCCCATTTGCAGGAGCTCTGCTTCTGCTGTTTTGGGTCCAGCCTCTGTGGCTGTGGCTATTTTGGCTGATTTAAGGGACTCCGCTTCTTCAACCAGGCCATTGCAAAGGGGTGTTCACATGCCTGGATGACAGCTGGAGCCCACATGAGCTGCCCAAAGCGTTTCCCAGGTCTGAGCCTGGCTCCCTTAGCTACGGCCCCCCAGCTCGCAAGGGAAGTGGCTGCGAACCGCATCCTTCCCGCTCTTATCCCATATGGCCCGAAGCTCCTAGCACATGCTGTGGGAAGCAAGTCCTTCCTCAAGCCCCCACCCCCTTGATTTCTCCTTTTCTCCTGCCAGGGGCAAGGCTGGGGGTGGAGGAATCTGGGGCCTTTCTCTTGTCTTTGGAAATCAAGTTGCATCAGCTGGTGGAGAGCAGATGCTCCGGCATCCCTTCCTGGGGCCTGTATAAATAGCAGCCGTGTTCTGCTGTCTCATTGCTAAACACATGCTGCCCTGGTGTTTTCCAAGCTGTGCTTGCAAATAGGTGGGTTGGCATCTGACCCTTCCCGCCCTGCCAATCTTCTCTGCAGCCGCTATGCCTGTGGCCTGTGTGGTTTGTGCCTGGGGTGATGCCTCTCATGTGGCTGGGAGCTATGGAGCCCCATTGTTCAGGCTTGGCCTCTGGCAGGCGGAGGGGCATTAGGGAGATGTTCTCTTCCCCCCTTGCACTAACAGGGGAGAGAGGAGCAGGGTTGGACTGGACGTAACCTGCTTGATGCCCGCTGAGGGGCTGCTCCTGGGGCTCTCCCAGCTGCATCCCGTGGCTCTGGACACTCAAGGCTGGTGCCTTGTAGGGTGCCCTGGGACCAGGCGGTGTAGACGGGGCCTGGTTCTGTCTTAAAAACCATGGGATCCTTAGAGGGCATCTGCTGAGCTGCAAGACAGGCTGCTGGGAAGAAGCCAGTCCAGTAGCCATGTCCTGTGCTCCTGGAGTCAATAGCAGGGGGCTCATTGCTGATGGAAGAAGCCCCCACTCCAGTCCCTCCAACACCCCCCGATCTTCCCCGCATCCCGCCGGCTTCCATCTGGCAGCTGGAGCATCTCAGGGCGAGCTGGGAAACTGCAGAGGAACCCAGTCCCCCATCCTCAGCCCCTTGTCTCTGCTCCCGGGACAAAGCCCAGGGCTTTGGGAGAGCCAGCCAGACATTTGCATCTCAGTTGGAAGGGGCTGGGGGCAGCGGGGGAGGATTATCATCACCCCTTGGCTTCTCATTTGATCTGCTGCAAGACGCAGCTTCTTTAGAGAAAGCAATGACCTCACCCCAGATGTTAGCAAGGCCAGGGAACTTTTCCCAGGCCTCTTAGGAGATAAGTGGGAACTTCCCCCCCACCTCTTCCCAGCCTGCCAAGTCAAATAACTTTGCTGCAAGAAATCATTCTCAGGGCAGCGAATCACCGTGACTGGTGCTAGCAGCCATTTCACTTCAGGTCTGTCCAGGATGGAGGGTTTTGCTTCTGTTTTCACTCCAGCCAAATGATGCATGTCTGATTCAGTTAGCCTATAAGGTGTAAATTGACCCTGGCTTCAGACTGTCATGAGCTGCCTCTGCTCAGAATGGCAAAGGCTCCCAGAAGCCCAAGTCATGGATGAGGACCTTGTACTGCTTGGCGCTGTACAGACCCAGGATGCAAAAAGCTTATTGTCCACCACAGCTAGTGCTCAGCTAGAGCCAGGGCCCAAAATGCATCCAGACCGAGCTCAGGTGGGAAGTCAATTGCTTTATTGGATGACAAATGAGCCAGGGAATCCACTAGCAGCTCATCCTGGGCTTGCCAGCCTCTGGGCATAGATCAGAAAGCCAGGGCTGGAGGTCAGATATGAAACCATCCTGCGATGCAATCAGGCTGTGTGGACAGGGATGCATCTCTTTTTGGGATACTTCTGGTCTTTTGGCTCAGGTCAAGTATAGTTTGGCCTCAGATCAAGTGTAGGGAGTATCTGAAGTCTGGGACTAAAGAATCCGGGATGGAGGATGCTTGCCTGTTGTATCTGAACCCCAAGACTTCTGGGCTTGAGCCTGCACATAGGATGCCTGCCAATGGATTTGGGAACATCTGAAGTCCCAGGGGGATAGGTCTGGGAAGGAGGATGCTGGCCGGTTGTAGCACCACACATGTTATTTAGAACGATTGAGTTCTGTCTGCTCAATCAGTATGGTTTTTGGAACAATTGAGTTCTGCTCAATCGATAGGATTTGGAACTGACTTGGCTAATTTAACCTGGAATAATTTAACCTGGAATATGATTTTTTTTTAAGTCTCTTTTTGGGATACTCTGTGTCATCCCCATAACTCCCCTGGCACAGATGGCAGCTTGGGGAGATCTCAGGATCGGGGGAAAATTATTCTAGTGGCTTTGCTCTCTTGAGCACAGCCTGCAACGTGCAGGGGGTTTTCTCCTCAGTGCCAACTGCCTCCGTGGATGCCACAAGGCGAAGAAAAGGTGCTATCTCTTTGTGTGTGGTGGGAGGAAGGAGACAGGCCCTAAATCAGTAGTTTTGAGGTATTTCTTCCTGGACCCATGTCCGATGAACAGGAAGGAGAGATCCTCAGCCTCCTGGTACATCATGGGGCCCACTATGAGGATGGATATGGGCACAACTGAGCGATGCCAGTTTGGGATGTGGTCCAAGAGGCTCTCACCCCATGTCCATGCAGACAGCTTGTCACCCTAACCGCTGCATTGTACGGCCATAACCCGCCAAGGCAGATGCCCCAAAGCCACCCCAAGCTGAGCTGGCACAGAGAAGGAAGTGACAAGACTGTCCTCCCTTCCATCTGCCTTCCACCCCCAGCCTGGTCCCATTTACACCTGGGCCAAATAGCACGGGTCCAGATGAGGCTTGAGCTCATCTCCTGGCCCCATCGTGAGACACCTCAGCTGTTCCACCCAGGGACAGAAACAGCCTTGAAGAGGCTGGTGGAGTCCCTACCTCCTCTTCCTCTCCTCAAGGGAGTGGGGCTTGAGGCAAAGGGCCAAGCAGCAGCCCAGAGCAGGGCTGTTTTTTATCCCAGGGGGGTCAGACTCAATTATCCTGTTGCTTCTTGGGGGTCATGTCCCGTACCTCCATCCCACGTGGCTGGAAATGCCACGCTCGGGTGCAGGAGGAGACAAGATGGGAGGAGCCGGTGGGATGAGGAAGAGCTAGGACCCTTCACTGTGCTATTGGGGGCGGGGGGGGATCACCCCAGTCCTACCAGCCTTGTCATTAACAACCCCCCATCATGCACCCAAAGTCTTTGTGGGCCCTCAGGACACAGTAGTCATCACTATTCCCCCCCTCCCAAACCCGTGGGCACGGGCTCAGTTGCTCTAAAGAGAGCAGACACTTCCGTGAAACCCCAGCTTCGATTTCCTTTTGCACGAACAAACCCAGAGACTGAAAACACAAATGACGCCAGAGCAGCCACAGAGCGGGAGAAAGGAACCTTGTTCTTATTGATGCTTCCAGCGGGTAGAAATCACAGCAGAGCAAAGGGGATGATAGAGAGTCAGGCTCCATGCGTGATTTGGTGCGGGTGTGAATGAGAAAGGGGAATTTCCCTCCCACATTTGTGTTCCTCTGTGTTGCACCCCAGGCAAACAGCATCGCTCCCAACTCCGCGCCCACCGAGACACAACCGAGCCCCGAGGGCTGAGTCTATGCCACTACGTTCACGTGTGCTTCAAAAAAAAAAAAAAAAAGAAAGATAATCCAAACAAACGTGTTAAAAAACAATCAATAATAATAATAATAATGATAATGATAAACCCCCAATGGGCAGAGTTACGGCAGTAAATGCTCTAGGGGAGGCTGCCGATTGTCAATAGACAGGTGCCTATTTTAAGTTGGCAAGGGGGCCAGTGGTGAGAGGGGAGGAGGGGAAATGTAACCCCCCCAGCCCCATAAATACATGGTTTTCACTTGTCACAGCTTGGGTGCATGCGCAGTCCGGGCTCCCTGCCCTGTTCAGTCGTCCTCCGAAGACCACGATCCCTGGGCATCTTTGGGCTGGAGCTGCAGAGGCTGCCCGGGGCTCAGGTGCAGGATTTCGTCTCCGAAGGCCGATGGGACAGAGATGGACTGGGCCTCAAGGGTCTTCCCGCGCTGCAGAATGTCAGCCAATTTGCAGCTGTTGGGGTCCAGGGGCATGGGGGCTTTCTCCAGGGGGGTGTCCCCATCCTGGTGTCCCCCCTCGTCACTCCGTGGCAGGGAGCTCTGGTAGACGGGGAAGGTGTCGGGGTCCTGCCCATGGAGTGCAGGGGGGATGGCGATCTCCTCACACCCATTGCGTCCATCGGGCACCTGCAGGTCGGAGATGCCATTCAGGATCTCCTCTGTGAACTCAGCCAGCTCCGCCAGCCGGGCCTCGTGATGCACCCCGTTCAGGTCTGTGGTGGCGTGGTTCTCAGCCCAGACGAGACCTGATGTCACGAGTCCCTTGGTGCCAGGCGAGGAGTCTTCCAGGGCTTCGTGCACAGCCCTCAACTCGTCCGTGCTGGATGAGGAGTCACTGCTATCACTCCTGGCCTCTGGGGCTGGCTCTGATGCCTTGCCTGTGCCCGGAGCTGGCTGCCCAGCGTCATCGGGGAGCTCTGGGAGTTTCGTGCCCAACATCAGCTCTTGGTTGAACTCCAGCGCCTGCTCCACGATCTCTAGGATGTCCGAGTCCTTCATGACACTGGCTGGGAGCATCTCTGCAGTGTCCGGGGAGAGCACCAGCACCTCCTGGCTCTTCTCTGCATCTTCCTTGTGCTGCCCAGAGTTGTCCTCTTGGCTGCTGGCCTCAGGACCATCTGGAGGGGCCAGGGTGACGTCCAGTGCTCGCACATCCTTGGAGGGAAGAGACCCATCCACTGCTGTCTGGCTAGCCAGCGCTTGCCCTTCCAGCACAATCTCTCCCAGGTCAGCCACAGTGGTCAGTGGAGGGACCTTGGGAGCATCCCCAGTGCCAGGGCTGATGGCCTTGGGGGTTTGAGCCCCATCCTGCACCACGTTTTCTGGAGAAACCCTGCTCTCCTCTGCCTCCGGGGCCGTATCAGAGGGACAGGGTTTGCTGTCTTCCTGGGGCAGCTCTCCTGCCTCACCGTCTTGCCCTGCATCGAGCTCGGCAGCCAGTCCCTCTGATCCCGCCGTCGGCTCCCCAAGGGGTGCCTGGTCCTCTGGCACTGTGGCCATGCTTAGCTCTTCATCGTGCACCCCCCAATCGCCCTTATCCTTCGAGGTTTCAGCCTGGGCTGTGTCTGCTCCCAGGCCCTCAGCGGGTTCATCCATGGACTCCCCACAGTGTCCCATATTCTCCTGCATCCCAGGCTGTGTGGTGCCCAAACTCAGATCAACTCCAAGGGTGCCTGCAGCTTCTACTTGGATTTCCTCAAAGTCCTCTGAGCCCTTGACTTCCTCCCAGCTGGGTGTCTCATGCGGTGTGGCCGAAACCATGAAGTACCCTTCTTCCTCGGTGCTCTCCAGAGGCCCCGTCCCATCTGTGTGCTCCTCACTGCTCCAGCCGTCTCGGGAACCCGTTGGCTCGACCCCGGTCTCCACCTGCCCTGCACCCTCAAGGGAAACCAAGGATGATGGGGCTGGGTCTGCCATGCCTTCAGCTGCTGGAGGCTCCTGGCTGGACAAGCTCTGGGCCAGCATCTCCCCTTCATAGACATGCAGAGGTGTGCTGTCCGGTAGTGTCTCCTCCAGCTGGATCCTCGTGCTTCTGTCCAGCTCCTCATCTGTGCCTTCTGCTTTCAGGTCCACATCCTCCTGGGATGCCAGGGAATCCTCTGACTCTGAGAAGTCCCCTTGCCCCGGGGGGTGCATCTTGGAGGCCACGTCCAGGTTGTCTGGCTCTTCATACTCGTTATGTTCTCCCTCGGTTGCAGTCTTCCCCTGCATTTCAGAGGGCTCTTCCCAAGTCTTTTCTGGCTCCTCGAGGATTTCTTGGTGAGGGGAGTCTGCAAGCAGCAGGGTGGGTGGGCTCTGAATGCCCTCGCTCGGTCTCTCTGGGCTATGCTGGGTTTCACCCATCAGCTCCGTGCTGGGGCCAGCCACCTGCTCTGCTTTGCTGTCTTGTGTTGGAGGCTCTTGGCCAGCCCCATGACCTATGTCAGCATCTTCTTCCTCTCTCCTTTCTTGCACCTCTGAGTCCAGACTGCCCTGGGTCTGCTCCTCTCTACTGTCGGCTGCCCCCATGCTGGTCATGGCATGGCCTGCCTGTGCCAAGACCTCAGCTCCTTCCCCATCCTCAGAATATCCCTCTGCTATCTCCTCTCCCCCCTCCAAGGGAGGGGACCTGCAGTAATCCTCTTCCACATCCCCCTCCCTGCCCCAGGATTCCTGTCTCTGGGGCATCTCCAGAACCTCCTCCCCTGGCCCTGTGTCTTGCCCAGAGGTGTCTTCTTGTAGGTCCCCAGTCTCCTCCAAGCTGCCTTCCTCCTGCCTTAGGCCTTCATGTCCCATGCAGAGAATCTCACTTCCCGATGCTTCCCCTTCCAGCTTTTCCTTGTGCTCATCACCTCCCTCTCTGGCTGCATCCGGGGTCTCTGCTTCTTCAGCCCCGAATGAAACCTCATCTCCCGAGATACCAAAGTCCTGGGCTTCAGTCACCATCTCCACCTTCCCTTCTCCTTCCAACACCATCTCTGTCTTCTGGAAATGCTTTCCTTCCACTTCCGTGGTCTGGAGCTGTTCTGCGAGGTTCTCCGCAGGCAAAGCCGGGCAACTCTGCATAGAGAAAGCCTGCGTTGCTTGAATCTCTGCTTGGAAAAAGTCGCTTTCCTGTGCTCCCGCCTGGAAACTGTATTCTTCAATCTCCCTGGACGGGCTCCAGTGCTCCCGTCTCTCCTCGTCCTCCGACAGATGCAAGGCTTCTGTGCTCATGACCTCCAAGTCTTCCTCCCCTTGGTCAAACTCCTCCAAGCTTCCTGCCTGGGTGTTGCGGCCATGTGCTCCCACTTCCCAGCTCTCCCTCATGGGCTCTGTTAAAACTAGCACGTCGTTTCCTAATGGCTCTGTACCCCTGCAAATGGCCTCTGCTTCCCCACGCTCCTCTGGGCTCTGCAACGGGGGTGTCTCTTCCTGTTTGCTCTCATCCTGCTCCCAGGAGCTGGCATCCTCCTGGGGCTCAGCAGACGGCTGTTCTTTATCCTGCCTGGGGGAAGGACCCCGCATTTCCCAGGGGACCTCTGTGTCCTGCGGAACAGGCCTCTGCACCCCCTGCTCCCAATCCTCCTCCTTGTCCCCTCTCAGAGGCAGTTCTTGGGGGGCAGCTGGGAGGCTTTGCATGGAGAAAGCCTGAGCCATGCAGATTTCCGCCTCGCTGTCCTGCACTTCTGCTTGGGAACTATAGTCCTCTGTCTCCCTGGATGGGCTCCAGAGCTGTCCACTCTCCTTTTGCATACCAGGCTCTCCCATGCTGTCCTCAGGCTGGGGTTGCAGGTCGCCGTCAACCTCCCTTGAGGTCCCGCTGACGGCCTCTAAGAGCTGGCCGGGGTCCGTCAGACCTTCAAGCTCACACATCATTTCACCATCTAGCTCTTCTGCAGCTGGAGGAGCTGCTAGTCCATGCGCCTCTTCCAGGGGAGCCCAATCAGTGCAGAGAGGGCTGGACCCCTCGGTGGCATTTGCATCCTGCTTGACTTCCCTCAAAGCATCTTCCAAGGCCTCAGTGACCAGCTGGTCGGGGTACAGCAGATCTCGGGGGACTGGCTTCCCAGGCGGCTCTTCACTGGCGTCCTGTCCTTCCTCCCTCACGGCCTCTTCATCCTCCTTGCCCATCTCACCAGCTTCCTTTCGGGCACCCGGCTCTGCTTCTCTGTCTCCCTCCAGGCCCGAAGGGGGTTGTCCCAGAGGCTCCGGCATTGCAGAGCACGGAGAGTTCAGCAGCTCCGGCGACTCTCGGGAGAAAGAACGAGCCACTGTCTTGATCTCAGTTGCTGTGAGCCCCTGGGATGTACCCACAGAGTCGGAGGCTGCATTGCTGGGACCTGCGGTGTCAACGCTTTGCCGGGGTGAGAACTGGAAGCCGGCGATGGCTTTCGGGAGCTCCCTGGTGATGGGGCGCCGGCTCTGGGGCAGCACAGCCGTCTGCAGCCTGGGGGACTCGGTCGGGGTCCTCAAGAGATGCATCTTGTTCTCCGTCTTCTGGAAGACCATGGGGCTCAGCCGGTGGTCCCAGGACAGCAGTCTTCTGGGCTCCGGGGACATGGCTTGGAGCTTGCTGCTACTCATTTCCAGCTTGGCCTCTGCAGAGAGAGAGAGGCATATGCAGTCAGCGCTGGCAGGGTAAGAGAGGGGAAGACACGGGCTCAGAGCTGCTGTAAGAGGGGCAGATCTGCTCCGATTGACCCCCCGAGCCTTTACACAGAGCCTGAAGTGGATTGAAAACCACCTGGCCGCAGCCCTTTATCTCTGCAAAGTCTTTGGTTGGGACAGAGCAACATGATGAGGGACATTTGCTTGACCCTACAACCATTCAGGGGTCTCCCACCTCCAGAATGCAGCCACTTCTGGGGTGGAACAAGGAAGCTGGTGAGAGCACAGAAGAATGGCTAGGTAGGGATGGGATGGGGGATGTGGGGGGGAAGATCTCCCTTGCAGACTCTCTGATGTCTAATGGGGCTACAGAGCTGGCAGTTCAAGCCAGATATTGGTACCAGGGCTAGAAAGGGGGTACACACAGGCACTTTTTGGTGCCCACAGAAGAAGAGACTTGTCTTCTCCCCCTGCCCACCAGGCTATTTTTGTTTTAAATTACAGCTGAGACCTTTTCAACCCAGTGCACACTTTAAACTCCAAGTGCCTAGAATTATAGCACAGGCATCCTCGGGTCATCTAATAGCTGGTGGTGCCCATCGTTAGACAAATGAATCAGGAACTGCCTGATTACAGGGAGAAGCCCTGTGTTTGCCTAGCACATCCCACCACATGATCTTGCAGCCTCCCACCAGATTAAGTTAGGCTTCCTGCTGCTGAATTTGGATTGGTTTCTCTTATAGCCCTGGCTTCAGGGTCAGGGGATCGGGTGTGAATCTCAGCTGCTTTGCACCCCAAAGGGTTGCAACCCTCCCGGGAGCAGGGAGAAGCATGTCTGTCTGCACCCCAAGGACTTGGGAGCCAGAAGGGCAATGCAATGACCCCTCCATTTGTTTGCTTTTTTATTTTTTTCGGTAAAACTTCCTGAGATTTGGAGCTCTTTGCTTTTGGGGCTTTGGCTCTTGATTTTTCCAGTTGGCAACAGGGGACATGGTAAAATGGAGCCCCACAGGCTCCAGCCCTGAGTCTTTTCCCTCTCCACGGGGTTACCAGACCCGCCCCAGCTGTGAGCTGTCCCCTCCCAGTTCTGCCCCTGCCACATGTAGTCAGATCTGCCCTCTCCAGGCAGTGTGTTGCTCTGGGGATGGGGTGCATAGCTTGTGTTCAACACTGGCAGTGACTGGGCACATCCCTGCCATCGTGGCTGAAAGAGCGAGGTGCCCAAGGGACCCATGTACAGACCCCCAGGCTCTCCTGCTCACCTCGCAAGCCATTGGCCAGCTTGAACTCCCCTGCTGGCAGCTGCAGCCTGGTGCTCTCTGCTTCCAGCAGTGTCCTGCAACGGAGAATTGGGTGCTGGGTTATTCTGGGACCTCTGGCGAGCCTCAAATGCCATCAGGGCCCTGTGGCGCTCGGTGCTGCATGTACAGCTCGGTGCAGACCTTTCAGCCCAAAGATCCTCCAATGCCCACGGGACCCTTTTGGAGATATAAGGGTACTGCCTCCTCTCCTCCAGTCACAGGACCCTACCCCCTGGGCAGCCAGTGGGGAACAGACTGGTGCTTTAGCACACAATAAAAGAATGGCTAACTCAGTGCTTGGTGCATTTTAATAAGGAGATGATCCTGCTAACAGACAACCCAGGATGCTCCAAAGGGTCTGAGCCAGACAGCTCCAGCATCCATCTATCTTAGCAGACCTTTGCAGCGGGGGGAAACTGAGGCAGTGAGAGGAGGATTGGTAGATGCAAAGGCACCAACCAGTGAGCACTGGATCTGGGAGCGGGTTGGCAGCTCGGCTCCCTGCACTGACCTTGCCTTGCCGTGACTGAGCCAGGACAGTGATAGGGGGCTTGACCGAGGTGTCACAGGGACATGTGTTTGCAGGGGAGGCAGGTAACCCCCCGGCAATGCCGGGGCAGCTCTGCTGAGCACTGTGCCTGCAATGGGACTGCCAGTCACCCCCCATATCCCTTCTATGCTACCTCCTGCACCGACGTCTCTGGCCCTGCTCCATCCTGTCCCCCTCCCCACATGTCCATGACATCATGGCTAGCTCGGAGGCCCCATTCTCATGCTAATCAATCCTCCCCATGCTCCCTCCGGCTGCTCCTTGTCTGCAAGCCCCTTGTCTGTGAGCCGTCTGGATGGGAAGCAGGGGCCAGGTTCCCAGGGAATGGCTTTGAGGGGAGAAGGAAGCGCAGACAATGGACACGATCTGGCCCATCCCTTTCACAAAGGGGCTTTCTCAGAGCAGGAGCTGCCTGTGAGGCTGGAGAAGCCCCTCTCACCAGCCCCTTTGCACATCCCAAGTGCCCAGATCCCTTTGCTGCAGGGATGTTGGGTCATTCAGTGTCCCTGGGGCCATGCGCTCCGGTGCTTTGTGGCATGGCATGGTGTGACATGGCATGGCGTGGCATGTTTGTGGTGGACAGGGGCAAGACCCACCTGTACGTGGCCACCTCCAGGCTGAGGGACATCTTGAGGTGCATGAGCTGCTGCCTGTCCTCCAGGACCTGGGCGATCTGGACCCGCAGCGCTTGTTTCTCCTGCTCCAGGGCCTCGATGGCCAGCTAGGATGGGAAAGGCCAGGTCAGTGGGCCAGGACATGCACCTGGGGTGCAGCCAAAGCCTCCCAGCCTGGCAGGCAGCACCTGAGCACCCTGGTGAGGAAGGGCCATGCTGGGACCACCCCTCCCCCTAAGGGGCTAAGGGATGTGCCCAAGGTGATAAGGGCAATCAGTGGTGAGTCCACAAGCCACCCCCCTGGCTTATCCCATCCCCACCCACTCCTGGCAGACAGACCCATCTGTGCCCTTCCCTGTGCGTCAGTTTGCCCAGGAGGGAATACTGCACTCTTACTTCTGGGCCATGCTGGGAGACCAGAGCCCGGGTGCTCAGGCAGGTGTAGTAATGGGGTTGTGACACCCTGCTTTGAAGGAAGTGGCAGGGGATGTGGAGAGACAACAGGGGGAGAAGTCTGCTTCTCTGTTGCTTTCAGAGGAGCCTCAGTTTCCCCCCCTGTCATGCGCAACTCTGCCGGCACTCCTTGGTGCAGCCCCCAGCCAGGCTTTCCTCTCGCTCCCCTCCTATTGCTCCTGCTTTCCTTCCCACAGGAAGCAATTACTCTGCTTTCCTTCCTGATCTGAGTTTGGCTGGACTAGCCAGGCCTGGCCTCTGTCCATCTCCTCCTGGGACAGGGGGAAGGAAGAACAACGCAGCGTGGTCTATTCAGGGACCTTCTGCCTGGGGTGCGAATGGGATGAAGCAGCCAAGCCCCCGATCCCGTTACACCCCAGAGCCTGACAGCTGCCCAGGCGGGTTTCCTGCCCTGGCAGAGAGCAAGGAGGTCCTGTCATCTCGGAAGCACCTGAAATGCAGCTGGGGAAGGAGCTCTTTGAGGCTGATTACTGATGGGGAGCAAGGTCTGGGGGGGAGGGGGCAGGGAAAGGGAAGCTGCAAAGTAAAGCAGGCCCGGCAAAGGGAGATGCCATGTGCTCTGCTCCTGACACCGATCCCGGAGGCTGGAGATTTCCTCCGTTAGCTCCTCATATTCCCTTCTCCATGCACCTGGTCAGGGAAGAGAAGGGAAGAATTCCAGGCTGCCATATGAGGCCCATGTCATATTTATCTGCTTTGCCTTGACCTGGTGCCCCAGACCCCCTGCCCCCACCCCACCACCACCAGCCCTGCCCAGAGAAGCCACTTTGCAGCTGTCCAGCTACAACTGTGGTCGGGCTCTTTTTTCCTCCCGCCATTTGCTCGGTTCATGATGATACCCAGGGGAGCAGCTGCTGGACAGGTGGGAAGAGGAGATGGGGAAACTGGATCTCTGCCGCAGTGGGTATGCAATGCCCTGGGGGGAAAGCAGGAGAGATCTGAGAAGAGATGCACTGGGTGGAGACAGGGCATGTTCGAGTGCAAGGATCTGGACCAGCACCATTGATGGGTGGAGGGTTTGACTCTGGATTTGCAGTATCCAAATGGGCATTCAAACTGGGCCCGAAGCAAAATTCTCCTTCTTCAAGAGCTCTGAACTGGAGCCCTGGGTGCAACTCACCCATGGGTCCAACCCCCTCCAGGGCCAAATCCCTCCCTGCTTTACACTCCAGATTGACACAGAGTCTAAGAGACTTCTGAAGCCTGCACCCGCTCCGAACATGGTCAAGGCCAGAACGGGTCAGGGCAGCTGTGGAGCTGTCTTCACCCCACAAGCAGGTCACGGAGGGAGGATTTTTATCTTCCAGACTGAAAAACCCTCCTGTTTCCAGAAGCCTAGAAAGGTTTTTGTCTCTTCTAAGGGAGACAGAAAGACAGAGTGCATGGGACAGACAGCCAGATCCAGCACATGTTGTGAATACAAGGTCATCAGCTCACCCAGGCTGTTCAGAGACTCAGGGGATGTCCCCACTCCACGTCAAGATGCCTGATCCAAGATTTTAAATCACGGAGCTTCAGAAGCGGGGGGTGGGGAATCTCTATCACGAGCCTGCTTCTGCAGATGGAGAAACTGAGGCACAGAGAGGGGAAGGGACCCAGAAGCAGGCATAGGACCTGGCAGCCCTGGCTCTCATGCCCTCATGTAGGCACAGAAATGCTCCTACCCACTGAGGCTGGCGGGTTTGCAGAGAGGGAAGGGCATGCCTGATGGAGGCGTCTTGGCACCTACTCTCCCCAGCCCTAAACACCACAGCATGTCAGGAGGAGAGGATGGGGACATGTCCCTCACCCTTTCCTCAGGGCTTGGGACAGACGCTTTCCCTGCTGTAATGCCAGGGACAAGCCCAACCCTCTCCACCAGACCCAGCCCAGCTCCTGGCAGACCTCATGCTGCTGTCTCCCACAACTCTTCTCTGCACCTGCCCGGGCTGGAAATCCTCTTTTTTTTTTAAAGAAATGTTTCATGTTCCAAGCCAAATCAAGTCCAAATCCATGAGTCAGTCCAGACCCATACGTGGCCCTGCAACTGGCAAACATCCTCAACCCCCACCAAAAATCCTCTTTCCTGCATGCAGGTGAGCCTGGCCCAGCTGCAGAGAGAACCCAGGAGCCCTCCCCCTGCCCCTCTGGATTTAACCACCAGAGCCAGGCAGAAAACCCAGGAGTCCTGCTCTCCCTCCCACCCGTCTCTCGGGGTACAGTCTTGAACCCTGGAGTCCTGGGCCCCGGTCTCCCAGCTCTAACCACTAGGCATGCTGCTTCCCAGGGACAGGACAAGGATGCTAGTCTGGTTCCCAGTCCTGTGTGCCCATCTGCATGCCCTCCCCTCCATGGCCTTTGGACCCACCTGAAACTTCTCCGCCTCCCCCCTCTGCTCCTGCCACTGCTGGGAGAGGTTCTCCTCCAGCATCTCCTTCCTCGCCTTGAGCCCGGCCAGGTCCTTCTCCAGCTGCTGCAGCTGCAGCTGGTTCTGCCGGTTGCCCTCCACCGCCTGCCACAGGCTCTCCTTGGCTTGGCCCAGGGTGCTCTCCAGCTGGGCCACCTCACTCTTGTAGGTCTCCACAGCTCCTTTCCAGATCTCGGCCAGCCTCTTGGAGTAGTCTTCGACCTCCAGGGGCTGGAAGGCAGCCGATGGAGCCCGGAAGCTCTCCAGGCTGCAGGAGAAGCGGGCAACCTCCTGGTCCAGCTGGGCTCTGTCCTCCTCGTGTATCTCCATCAGTGCCTCCACTTCCTTCTCCAGTTGAGCAGCCCTCTCCTTCAGCCAGATCTGGGCTCTCCTCTCCTCTTCCAGCTCCTTCTTGCTCAACCCCAGTTGCCTCTTGGCTTCATCCCGGGCGGCCCATTCCCTCTCGCACCTGCTCCTCACCTGCTCCACCTCCTCGTACAGGTTGTCCCGGGCCAGCTCTGCCAGGCACTTCTCCTTGAAGGCATCATCCAAGGTAGCCCTCAGGGCTCTCAGCTCTTCCTCGTACCTGCTCCTCCAGGACCTCTCGCCCGGGCTGCTCTTAGCTCTCTGGATCTCTGCTCTCAGCACCTCGTTTTCCTCTTCCAGGAACTTCACCCGGGCTAGGTAGGCTTCCAGGCGCTTGTTGAGGTCCCACATCTGGAGGGACTCTTTCTCCAGGGCACGTGCCCCCAGCAAGCCCTCCATGCTCAACATCACTGGACAACCGTGGTCCGTGGATGGGCAGAGAGAGGGGAAGCGTGGTCCAGAGGGGGAGAGGGAGCAAGTGGCCGGGAAACAGCCGAGCGCAGCTATTCATACTCCGGTGGGCGGAGTAGGAGGCCCCGGACAGCAAGTGAGGGCTTTAACTCTTCCGTGCCTCGGGGCGGTGGCAGCCTGGACGTGCTCCAGGCCAGTTCCTCACCCGTGCTCGAGAAAACTGCCCGGTGCCAGACCCAGCTATTTTTGGCTGGACTTGGGCCAAAGATAGAAGAGCTTCATCTGTGCACCAAGCGGGGCTTGCCCAGCTGCAAGAGCTTTGCAAGGATGCTCTCCTAGTCACATCCTGAGGGGTGGGGAGGCAGGGAGGGGACTGCAGACTGGAAATCAGGACACCTGGGCTTTCTTCCAACCTCCAGCAGTGGGACATGGGGAAAGTCCCCTTCTGAGCTTCTCTTGTCATTTGGGGTGGGGGGGTAGGGTGTTGACTGCAAGGTTTCTGGATAGGGTACACGGCCTCCAAGTGATGGAGCCTGGGCCTGCTGTGGGACTCAGAGGCATGGAGGCAATGCAAATAGATCTGATTAATAAAGGGGTTAATAAGGAATGCCCTTCCCCACCGCCCCCAGGGCAGCAGCCTGACCACTTGGTGCCCTCCAGCAGCCCCCAATGGAGAGAGCCGGCTGTGTTAAGGCGGGTGCAAGTGTTAAGTTGTGTTAAGAAGGATCTTGTCCCTGGGGGCTGGGCTGAGAACGTGCCAAACTTGTTGCACAGAAAACAGCAAGAAGCGAGCAACTGGCAGGAAATAGCAGGAGGCATGTGTGTGTGTGTTGGGGGGGTTACACATGCACATGCAGACACGCACGTGCGCGCACACACACATGCACACACAGCTGTTTCTCACTTTCATGCCAAGAAAGATCCAGGGACCCTGCTACCCTGGGAGCTGTATCTCTTGCAAGCTGCTTGCACTAGGATGCTGCTGTTTTGGTGCTGGCTTCTCCCTGGTCCAGTCAAGGAAGCAAAGCAGGCAGAGCCCTGCACTCCCAGCCAGCCCTTGCCATGCCTCTTGGTTGTGAAGCACGGCCAGCCCTGCAGTAAAAAAAGACAGACAAACAGATGTCCCGTTACTTGTGTGAGCTCATCCCATCCTAGCATCCCTCCAGATGCAAACCCTTCTCCTTCCTCTGCTGGTGGCAGCCACATTTAAGCTGTGGATGGATGGGAAGTGACATTAGTCTTAAACCTTTTTTTGGGGGGGGCGGGGGGGCGGTCATTTAAACAAAATGGGTTTGGGGCAACTGCCAAGCAAAAACTGTCAGGGATCAGCCTGTGCTTTCACCCCAGAAGGGCATGCAGCTGGCCAGAATATTCCAGGCTTTGTTTAATCTTCTGTCTATCTATCTATCTATCTATCTGTGTCTGTCTGTCTGTCTGTTGGTCAGTTAGTCATTTGATCGATTGATCTATCCGTCTCTCAATCTACCTAGCAGTCAGTGGGTTGGTCATCTGATCTCTGTCTGTTTGTCTGTCTGTCTGTCTATCTATCTCTATGAAATCTTTTGATTTTCACTCCCTGAAGAAAGAAAACCATGGACGTGTGGCACTCATCATCCTCATACGATGCGGTGGAAGCTGACAGCTTAACCCAGGGGCGGGCAATTATTTTGGGCAGAGGGCCGCTTACTGAGTTTTGGCAAGCCATCAAGGGCTGCATGACAGGCAGCCCAGGGCAGTTTAATATTAATTTTCTAAATGTTTTAGGGGCCCTGCGGGCCGGATAGAATGGCTTGGCAGGCCGCATCCGGCCCACGGGCTGCATTTTGCCCGCCCCTGTCTTAACCAGATTCAAACAGAGATCAGACCCATTGTTGAAGGAAAGGAGAATCAGTCGTTATGGAGCAGGGAGTGAGGGGCATGGCATCTGCATCAGGACTGCCTGGATCTTCAATGCAACCTCTGCACTTGGACCTTCAATGCTGGAGGCTGCCAGGGAGAGAGGAGCAGGGGAAAATCTGGTCAGGTCCAGGACACTCTCCAGTCCAGCCTCCACAGGTGACCTACCGTCCATCTGACCCAATGAATGGCACTTCTTATGAGCTTTTGGTGGGGTTTGATAAAGCCCTGCCACTTTGGCTGCCAGGGGGTGTTTCCCAGGGAAGTTTCTGCATTGATGAAACCGCCTGGATCCATGCAGAAAACTTTCTGATGAGATTTTTCCTCCCCACCATCACAGATTTTTCCTTCCTGCCCCTCCCAAGCCACAGGTTTCAAAGCAGCATGATAGGGTCTTGTGAGCACAGCCCTATTTGCTCTCATCCACATGTCCTGGGCCTTCAAGTACACAGTGAGGGTGAGTCTCCTGGAGCAAGGAGAGAGATTTCTGCACCTGCTACACCTGGCAATGAAAGCTGGCCTGTCCCAGCTCTGCACCGCGGCTTGTCAAGAGCAAGGCGGCAGCACCCTCTGCTGGGATGCTCACGGCAGCACTGGACAGTTTGCAGCCACCATTTAACACCAGAAAGGAAGGGGCCTCCAGGTCTAGCAGGCCCAGCACCCTGACCCCCATGGTGCACCCTTTCTGCCGTCGCAGGCAGTCTGGGGCTGGACTGAATTGCCTGGCTGCCTTTGCAGCTGTCCTGGAAATGCAAAAAAAAAAAAGAAGAGATAACTGGACCATAGAGCCACTGGTTCCACCCTTCTTTACAGCCTCGCGTCTCTGCTGCTTCAATGTCCCACAGAAAATTATTCATGATGCTGATTATCCCTCTGCCAGTATCATCCATCCGCTCCCATTGCCCTGCTCCTTCCCTGCGGGCATCCAAGACATCTGGCCTGTTGGACGGCTTCCCAGAATGCTTTGGGAGGAAGGGCCATATCTCCCAGCAAAGTTTGTGGGGGGGATTCAAGTCTTCTTAGGACAAAAGCACATGGGCTTGATTCCCTCCTTCCTTGCACCCTCGGTCCTGATCCTGATGCATCCTTTGGACTCTCGACAGCTGTGGATTGCACAGACTCGACCCCCTAAGAGCTGCGGCAGGGTGGCGGTAGCAGGAGGGCTCCATATGTGCCCAGTTCCTAGGGCTGGGCACATATGGAGGGTTATTCCTGGCCTCTCTGCAGGGTCCAAAGCCAGTACTTGTGTGATGGGCTCCTGCTTCCTTGTCTCTGAGGCTGTTGGGATAAAGGCAATTTTTTGTGGGGGGAAGCTTCTTACCCTTAAATAAACCAAGTGCTTCTCCATGCTGCTGTCTTGCCTGGAGAGGTGGCTCCCAGGGCGCCCCTGCTCCGTCAGCAAGCTCCTCCGGTTTCCAAGAAGCCAGCTCCCCAGCAGATTGGATTTCCACCTAATCTCCATCCAGACATCCTGTCTGGCTGCCCGGCTCCCCCCTTCCCGTCCCCGCACCCCGGTCTCTGGTTTATTTCATGGACGCTGCATTGAAATATCATTAAGTGAGGTCGACAGCTCAGGGGGCAGGTGAGGCTGGTAATTCATCTCTGTGTCTCCAGGGGCTGCGGTGCTGAGAGATGGATCCACGCTGGGCTCAGAGGAGGATGCACCTGGAAGGACCACAGCGGAGGAGATTTGGGGGCAGAGAGCAAAGAGACTGGTTGGCTCAGGCCAGCTATGGGGGGAGCTGGGGCTGGGCGTTGTGAGTTGCTGCAGGGCAATATAGTACCAAATTGTCACATGTACAAGCACCCGTAGTGACTGGGAGCCTGTGTTGTGGACCCTGGGGACCTCAATGGGCTGGGCACAGAAGAGTAACACCCAGTGATGCTCTAGGGCTACATCAGCAGATCTCAGATACTTTCAGCGATGAGGGCAGGGTGTAGTACCCCACTGATATGGGCATAATCTGCTCAGCTGCACCCCAAGACACTAGTCCTGATGCCTGTCCGAACACTGGTCTGCATCTAAACTGAGCATCCTGGAGCATCCTCTCCATGATGGCACTGGCAAGGAAATGGTTAACCAGCCCACCCAATCAGGGTGCCTGCCCCATTTGGGCTGGAGATAAAAGCAGGCCCAGGAGTACTTGGGGTTTATCTAGCTGAGGTTTGCTAAGGTGGAGGTTTCTCTGCAGGGCTGAGGACCCTGCAGATGCTATGGGAGCTGGAAGAGGTGACCTGGGGTCTGAAGGGCTGTGAAAGGACCATGCTTTGGGTGAAGACTCTGTAAACTGAGCCTGGATTGGGGTGGAGGTGGGTTGGGAGGGTGCAATGACACCGCCCCCCCTTCCACCTGGCCTAACCTCTGTTTTACAGATTCGTAGATTCATAGATGTTAGGGTCGGAAGGGACCTCAATAGATCATCGAGTCCGACCCCCTGCACAGGCAGGATAGAGTACTGGGTTCAGATGACCCCAGCTAGATGCCTATCTAACCTCCTCTTGAAGACCCCCAGGGTAGGGGAGAGCACCACCTCCCTTGGGAGCCCGTTCCAGACCTCGGCCACTCGAACTGTGAAGAAGTTCTTCCTAATGTCTAGTCTAAATCTGCTCTCTGCTAGCTTGTGGCCGTTATTTCTTGTAACCCCCGGGGGCGCCTTGGTGAATAAAACCTCACCAATTCCCTTCTGTGCCCCCGTGATGAACTTATAGGCAGCCACAAGGTCGCCTCTCAACCTTCTCTTGCAGAGGCTGAAGAGGTCCAGGTGCCCCAGTCTCTCCTCATAGGGCTTGGCAGATGGGGAAACTGAGGCACGGAACTTGCTCAAGGTGGCTCTGCAGGCCAGAGCTGCGGGTAGCTCCCTGCTTCCTTCCCAGACCTAGTCTAGTGCTCTTGCCCCTTACCCAAAGTTCCTGACTGCAGTATGAAGCTAGAGGCAGCCCACTGCTAGATCATGGCTTCAGGTGAGTCTCTGCTGCCTGTGCTGTTGGGTGGGTGAAATGACTTGCCTCAGGACACCCAGGGAGTCAGTGGCAGAGCTGAACTGATGCCCGGGGTCCCATCTTGCTCCAGAGCAGGGAGGACAATCCCCCCCCCCCCCCTTTGTTTCTCCCACTCATTTGTGCAGATCCCAGATGGAGCCCTGAGTCCCTTGCTGTGCTAATGTGATGCAAATGAATGGGCTGATACCGGCCTGGGCTTGATTGTGGCTGCTCAACTGACCTCAATGGTGGCAGGCTAGCAGCTCTGCCAGCGGAGGGAGGGCCTGGTTTGCTGTGTCTCTGAGCAGGGCACCATCCAGACCAGTGCTGGTGAGAGGGGGCCGGTCCCGTTTGCCCTATGAAGCATTCAGCAAAGAATGTAACCCTGAGTCCGGCCACCTCCTCCCTGCCAGGGCCGGGTATCACGTGCAGTGCTCAGGCTGGCCTGCCTTGCTCTGAATGCTGATCTATTGATTTACAGCTCAGCTAGGCTGTATTTTTCCAAGACTGCCAAAAAAAAATAATCCCTTCTCTTTCTGTGCAAACCACTCAGCAGGGGCCTTGTACTATACTGTAGCCACCCCTGGACCTTGGCATTATCTGTGGTGCCCAGGGGACCCACCATCTCCCACCCCTGCAGTGGGGAGCCTGGGGAATGAAGGGCAGCTATTTGAAATGGAGACAGGGGAGTGGGTGAAGGGTGGCATAGAGCAGGAAGATATGCCCTAAACCAAGGGGGTCTAGATGGCGGGTCTTGGACACAGCAGCTGTCTTGGCCTCTGGGCAGACATAACTCTTAACCTCTTTCAGTGGGGATGAGCGATGTCCCTGACACCTGCATTCATGAGAGGTTGCATTTGAGTCGGGACCTGGCAGGGCACAGCCCTTTATACACTGAGCTTGCCCCACAGATAAATGGCATCTCCCTAGAGTTATGGGAGGTCCTCCATAAGCACTTGAAATGGAGGATCCCACGTTAAAAGGCTGTCCTAGTAGAAAGCAAGCCTTTTTTGAGCCAAAGGGAATCAAACCAGCTTAAAGCAGCAATGTGCTGGCTAAATTCATCTAGGAGCTGATATCTTAATAGTCCTGTCTGCATAATTACAGGACATGTTTTTAAATGGTTCACATAGGAGCACAACCAAACAGCTTGAGGACGCCTATGCTGGTTCTGAGGCTAGTGGCAGAGTCCTGATAGGTGGACAAATGGATGATCTCCTTTGGTCAGGCACCTCCTGCAGCCAAGCTGGCTCCTGCCTTTCCTTTGGATTAAACCAGCAAGGCTAAGAGGGACAGTGACAGTGGGCAGCTCCGTGTCCCCATGCACACAGCCCAGGCTCTTGTGCCCTGGAGAGGTCACTCCAGCTTCACTTAATCTCAAGCAAGGATGAAGTTCAGCAAGGCTCAGTGTAATGCTATGGTCTCACAAGATAGACAGGTGCTTGTTACTACCAGGAGCTGGATGGGATTTTAGCAAAACCAGTGAAGGAGCTGGCAGGGGGCATCAGGAGAGCAGCCGTCCTGCCAGCCAGGGGCATGGGGGTCTCCTAACAGGCAGATGGTGGTTGCTTGGGTCCCAGCTGGCTTGGAGTTGGGCAGCTGAGAACTGCTTGAGGGCATCATGCTGGCATTGCTGGTGTTTGGCGTGCACGTGTCTCCAGGGTCTGCTTGGCTGCTTGTTTCTCACTCGCTGGTGGGTGTAAGCTGCTTGTTGGTCTCACTTGCTGGTGCTTTGCACTGGTGCATGGGGAAGGGAGTCTGGCCTGTATCTCCCTTGCCAGGAGGATGCAGACTTCAGCCCTGGTCACATCCGTAGCTGTGCAAGACCTATTGAGGGCGCTACAGAGACCAAGGCAACTGTGCTGGTTCCTTGGCACTGGGTCTGGGTTGGGTTGCCTGCAGCTGGGCCTGGTGTAGGTGCTGAGCTCTGGATATGTGGCAGCGAATAGGGATGGCCATGGCTTACAGCAGGGCAGGGGCCTTGCAGTTTGGTTCTAGGATAGAAAAGGGCACAAGAAGGCAGGGGAGCTGATCCATAGGGCTTGTGCCTCAATTTTTCCCTTCTGGCGCACAGCAGTGAGCCTGAAAGCAATCCATCAACCTGACCTACCCTGCCAGGATGGCACCAGGCTGCAGAGTGGGCACAGCATGAATCCAGATGCAATATGAACCTGGCTATCCCACCTCCAGCTCTTGCCCAGAAGCAGAGGGACTGCACTGACAGTGCTGTACCTGGTTCTTAGGTCTGCTAATTGACTAATTCGGCTAACCAGAGCTGGACAGAGTGCATCTCCTTGTTTCAGAGGTCTGGAGTAGCTGGGCCTGTGTCTGAGATTCTGTTCCTGACATCTTGGCTTCTTTTAAGAAGTCCACTTTTTTTTTTCCTGCAGTGTCCTAGGGCTGTGTAGGCTCCTAGCCTGCCTCTAGTGACAGCTACAGCAATCTCCAGGCTGCTCTAGTTGAAGTTGGTCCCTATGGATGCAAGCAAAACCATGCAAATACCCGCTGCCCCAGGGGTAGGATCAATACAGGTACAGAGCTGCTGGCTGGGAGAGCCCTGGATGGGGCAGGGTGCAGAGGGGAGAGGTGCTACCCCTTTCCATTGCCTTTGCAGGGGCCAAAAAGCCAAAATCATGGAGTCCTGGAATGATGCACCGGCCAAGCAGGGAACATTTGTTTCTAATTAGGGTGCAGCATCCCTTGCTGAGCACGCAGCTTGCAAGCCCTCAGCCACAAATGTACCAGCTCAGGATGTGATCTCATGAGGCTGGGAGGAAAGACCTCCAGGTTGTTGCTGATTCAGGCAGTGGCAGAGGATCAGGGAGGAATGAATGGGCCATTGTGACGTGTGGGGGGAAATCTTCAGGGAAAGGGGATATTTCCTTCTGGCCTGGCAGCCGGTGCAGCCCCAAGCCACTGCCTAGTTGCATGGCTGGGTTTGGAGCAGGGTAGAAGGATCCTTTGGCTGATTCCCCTGCCAGCAATATCAACTGGATATGCTCATCTCCTGTAGGGCAGCAGCTACACCCCAGAGCTGGCTGCATTTCGGGGCCAGGAGGGCCACCTCTCAGCAGTGTTGCTCTGAGCTGTTAAAAGCTGCAGTGTTCCTCCACAGAAGTAGCTGCATCTTGGTGCTGGCTGAAACGACTCTACATCTATCCCTTTGGAGTACATGATGCTGTGGAAACCCTTGAAGTCCTGGATGCTCCAGCTGCTTGATGACCACACAGCCCAGTGCTTCGGTTCTAGGGGAAGAAAAACCTTTCTAAGTCCGTTAGGAGGTCTGGGCTGGGAAAAGCTGCCAATGGAGGCTTTGCTGCTAGCCTGGGAAGTCCTCCAGGCTTGACTAGACACCTATCTATTTCAGCGGCTGTAGGAAAAAATTGAGTCACTTCTACCTCAAGGCTGAGCAGTGGCAGAATTAGACAAGGCTAAAAGTGGCCTGGATCAGCTGGGATCTTGCACCTGGTACCCCTGAACCCTGAATGAGCATTTGAGGGGGCTGTCTGAGGAGCAGAAGGAGGTGGCTTGCTCTGAAGGAAAGGAGCTGGCAGTTCCCCATTGGCAAAGAGCAGCACATCTTCCGTGCTTGGCCTAGCAGAAAGTGCATGGTTGCTATGATGCATGGGGCACGATGGATATAACCCCCCCACCCTGTGCTTTAGAGCCTGAGCTGAACACTTGCTGGCAGGGGTCAGGAAGATGGGTCTATGGGTTGGTATCATGGGGACAGGCTGCCAGGATGCTGGTTGAATCCCTGCATCTTATACCCTGGCTTCTCTTGGCGGAGGATCAAGCACCCAGCACATGAGGGTCTTGGGCCTGGGCGGGCCTTCTCAGTGCTACCCTCATCGAAGACTGGAATATCCAACAGAGCACTGGAAAATGGTGCTTTTTGAGCCAAAAAGTCCAAATCTTGGACACTTCCACAGAGGGAAATTGCCCTGAGCTATCTGACCTTTGCCACCCAATGTTTCCAGAGAACAAATAAAAGGCAAACGATTGCAGTCTGAGCGCCACCATGACCTCATTGCTTCGAAACAGGGCCCTTTCCACAAAAATCGCGTGCTCCTAGGAAACATTCAGGTTTTGCCAAATGGGCATTTTTCGACTGTACGCAGTTCTCCCAAGTCTTCATCCTGCTCTATTTCCCAACCTTTTTAAAACCCCTGGGTTTTGAATCTTGAGAACCTCTGCCAAAACGACAGAGGTTACTGCTAGCAGTGCTCTCTCCTGTATAGTGGGGCATCCTGCAAGCTTTTGCAGGCAGGTTTTGTCCTGCAAAATGCCTGGTAGGCTGTAGACATGGCATCAAATTGGAAAGAGAGGAAACCCTCCTCCCTACAGACCCTTGGCTTTAACAGGAAGCTTCAGGGTGCCACTGTGCGACCACCTCTGGGGTGGAACATAATGTCTTTGAACAGGCATTAGAGACCCCTTGCTTGGAGAAGGGGGTCACTCCCTGGCTCTACAGTGCAGGTGGAGTAGGGCCTGAGAGCTGCTTGACAGCACTGCAGTGGGGTGCAGTGGTTAGTGCACAAATTCCTAGCTCTTGTTAGTTTTGGGCAAATACTTTTTCTTTTTCTCTTCCTGCTATAAGCCCTATGGGAGCAGGGTTTGCTGCTGGGTGTCTCAAAGCCCCTAGCACATGGGCGTCGTGGGCCTTCTCAGTGCTACCCTCATTATAGCAGGAGATGCCTTGGCCTCTTTCATCATAGGATTGGGCTTTACCACGGCTGAAATGCAGCCA
The DNA here is from genome assembly GCF_000455745.1 of Alligator sinensis. Classification (NCBI taxonomy): domain Eukaryota; kingdom Metazoa; phylum Chordata; order Crocodylia; family Alligatoridae; genus Alligator; species Alligator sinensis. Next base: position 474,592 of record NW_005842579.1, read on the forward strand.
GCTCTGGGGTGGAAGGCTGCAGCCAGTTGGCATGCAGCAGAACGTTGTGGGCAGGAGAGGCTCAGGCAAAGAGCAGCGAAAGCAAAACTCCCCTCTTGTGTTTAATGTCCAAGTAGCACAGGGAGGATCTGAGCCTTGAAAGGGTTTGGCGCAGCGAGCCCCAAAGCTGGATCTATTACCCCTGGAGCACTGAGCTGGGGTTGCTGGGCACTGATTAACTCTGGAGAACGTGTCTGTTGCAGGGGACCGACTCTTGATTTCTATTTCTGCCCCCTCCCCTCCACTGGTTGCCAAATGAGGTCCTATCAGCTGGCTGACAATGGACCCCACTGTAGTTAAAAACTGCCCTAACAAACCCCTGTGCCTTTATGAAGCCATCACCATCATTGTTATGGGCTTTTCCCAGCCCCATTTCTCAGCTGAGTACACTGAGGCTGGAAGGGTTGCAAGCAGGGTGGGGGGAAAGAAGGGACGTCTATGGGTTGAGGGGAGAGGGGAAGGCACCTGCCAGTACTAAGGTGATCTGGACTGGATGCTGCCTGCTGTCACATCCAAGTCGTACCTGGTGGTTTTATTAAGCAGGAAATAAAGCTCCAAAGTTGCAGATTCTGGAATAAAATCAGGGATATTTCCCCCGTCTTCCAGCATTGCTTTATTTTTTAAGTCTGTCGTAAAGGACTGCAGAGCCATTGATCCATGCCCACCCCAGCCCCCCATGCACACAAAGAGCTGGGGGGGATTTGCATGACAAAGCCCCCCTGGCTACCCCCAGCCTCCTGCCAACAGCTGCCCCCCCCCGCCCCCTATTCCTTCAAGGCTGCCAAGTGCTGCATATAACTCAATCCAGGGGCCAACTGGCCACCCTGAAAAGAAGACAGGAGAGGGGGGAATCACTTGTGCTCTGTATTGATCCATGACAGGTATTGATTCACTTCTGCACCCAGAGCTAGGGGAGGTACCTGGGTGTGTGTGTGTGTATTTGAAACTCTGCAAGAGAGTGACCAGGACCTCAGAAAAGCCACATTTCTCCCAAGCCAGGGCACTGCACTTTGGATTTGCAACTTGGAGGCATCAGCAAGTTTTGCTGCATTGGATTGAAAAGCTGCCCTGCTTCGGTTTTCTCCTCCCGCATCTCTTCTCGGGATGGTTCTGCCAGTGGCAGGGAAGGAGGAGGGAGGAGGGAATGCAGCCAGCGCAGCATCGAATTAGAAATACAGTGCATTTCCTTGGCACTATAGATTTTTTTGCAAAAGGGTGGGGAGAGTGGGAGGGAAAATATAAAAGGCTGGAGCGGGGGAGGATTTGTGTGTGTGCATCCAGCAGCTCTGTCCTGCCCGGCAGCTCCTGACTGTATATTTTATCTGTGCTCCCTTCTGAAATAACTGCAGTTCATCTCTGCATTGCCCCCCCTGCAAGCACCAGCTGAGCTCCAGAGGAAAAGTTCTTTCTCTCTCTGCCTTTCTCAGCTCAGCACACACACGCCTGGTCCTCCACCGCTCTGCAAGTCTCCTCCCAGCATCCTGAAGAGGTTGGTGAATGACTTTGGGCTATTTTTTTTCTCCATCTAAGGGAGACTTTGGAAACTGGTGACACTTTAGAGCCAGGTTGGGATAACTGATGCCTCCTGGTTGCTTGTGAGCTCAGTGGTGGGTCCTATCCAGCCCTTGAGGACCAGCACTCACTCTAGTAAGACTCACTGGGGCTACTGATGGGAGTGGGTGCTAGCCAGAGTCTGTGCGGCTGGCTCTGGGGGGCTCTTTTTTTAAGTGCAAAGAGATTTCTTGTTTGACCTCCCTTGCTCTTGATCTTTAATGCCAGAAGGTAAGCAAAGAGATGCAGCAGGGAGTCTGAAAGGGTCTGGATGGTAGATTTATCTTGTGTGTGTGTGTGTGTGTGTGTGAGATGAACCTGATACACCACAGAGGAGATATTTGACCTGCAATATTCAGCTCTGGGCTTGTCACTTTGGTTGGGTCACTTGCTGGAGAGGTTTGTCCTTGGCTTGGGGATTTTAAGGGGTTTTTTTTCTCTCTCTGCATCAGATGATTTTTTCAGTGTGTGCAAGTTTTATTATTCATGTTTTAATAGATCAGCTTTGTGCTACAAATCCAACCTTCCCCCTACAGCTACTTCAAATCTGCAGCTCTAGCAATGAGGGAAACATGGTTAAAGTTGCGCGTGTGGGAGAATTGCGCACCGGGCAGCAGTTCTGGCTGAGCAGGGCTGGGGAGGATGCTTGCTGTGTGCGCCTCTCTGAGCAGGGACAGGCTGGGAGCAGCACTGGGAGCTGGATCCTAGCAGCACTGGGAGCTGGATCTAGCAGCCTACTGCTGCTCTGGGCATGCTGGATCCAATCTCCTTGGCTTCTTCATCCAGAGGTCTTCCTGCTCAGCTCCCCAGGACATAGAGGAATACCGAATACTAGCAGCGGTGGCTGCTTTTGTGCAGGGAGGGCAGGGGCACTGGGCTGGGAACTGGGGGACCCGGGTTCAGGTCCTGGCTGAGCTCTGGACTTGTTGCATCTGATGGGGCTGGGGTGTGGCTCTGGTTCCATGTCCTCTGTGCTGTGTGATAGGGGATGGTGCTCCCTGAGAAGGGATGGGGTGCAGCTAGACCCCCATTTGTGAAAGGTGGTTGCATGTCTTGATGCACTGCGGGGAACAGTCCAGGCCTGGCCGGCTCAGCCCTTCCCTGCTGGGCTCCATGCAGCCATCGCTGCACCTGGTTCTCAGGCCTGGGTGATATGGGAGGGTCAGAGGGGGCAATTGCAAAGATCCCTCCCAGCCTGGGGATCAACCCTGCTGCCTTTTATGTCTTAGGAGCTCCATATATCAAGGGCTCACTTCAAGCCACAGGTTTGCAAAGCGCTGTCTATCTTCCGTCGGAGCAGAAGGGTGACTGCATCTGGCTCGGGATTTCCCAGGGCTTTGTCGTCATCCCCAGCAAAGACCCCCCAGTTGCCATCCCACACCCCGCTGACCCCAGGACAGTGTTGCCCCTGTGGCCTCTATGGGCAGAACTGTCATCCTGCTGGAATGGGTGAGAGCATGTCTGAACTGGGCCCTGCCCTGTCAGGCTGCCTCAGAGCTGCAGGAGAGCACAAAGTTCCTTAACGAGGCATTTATTTTGCATATTTAACGAATTGAGGGCGGCGCTCCAGAGACTCCTATCTCCAACCAGCTGTAGCCAGAGGCTTTCTGCTAATGCAGCCAACTTAGAGCCATCCCAGCCAGGCTCAGAGCCCCAGGTCCGGCATGCCAAGATCAGGCCTGTGGAGCTTGCAGTCCTTGTCAATAGCCAGGAGGGGAAACTGAGGCACTGGCAGGGGGAAGTGACTCTGAGCAGCCAGTGGGTCAGTGGCAGTGATCTGCTAGATCACACGGCCTATGTGCAGGCAAAGGGCATGGCTGAGGGACAGATGACACTTTAGATGAGCTGCTGGGTTTGAATCAAACCTTCCCTCACTGCCCGGTGGTGCTGGCCTTTGGGGCTCAGGTCCTGTTCTGTTCCCCCTGTGCCCATCCTTGTGGCCTCTGGGCTGCTCCTGGTCATGTATGAAGCCTGATGCCTGCCTTGGGGGATGCATTTTCTCTCCCTGCTTTGGTGCAACCCATCCCTCCTCCGGTATTGCTCATCCCCTTTCATCCCAGACAGCATGGTAGAAAGAAATCCCCTCTGTGCTCCCTTCCCAAATTTATGGTTGCCAGCCCCCAAGCTGAGCACCTCTGTCTCCTGGGGGGGCAGGGGCTCCTAGCTGCATGGCAGGATTGGGCCCTGGCTTTATGCTCTGGGGCTTAGCCAACAACCCTAGGGGCCTCGCAGGGAGGAACAGGGGGTGTGAGACCCCTGGAGTCTTTGCCAGCCTGCCCAGTCCTGTTCTGAGGTCTGGTGCCTCCTTTTCCAGCACGCTGCCTGGATTTGTCGTGGCTAGGAGATATTGCTGCCCAGACCTCGGGACTCCTGGGTTCATTGCTGGGGAGCACGGTTAGATCGGGTCAGGATGCCTGGGCTCCATTCCTAGGGGGTGCTTCCTAGTGGTTGGAGCAGGTTGTCCAGTTGTTGAGGCTACCATCTTTTATGTGCAGCTGTAGGAGGGTAGTATAGCCTAGTGGTTAGAAAGGAGGCTGTCTGGAGGCCGGATGCCAGGGATCCCTCCCAGCCTCTGCTCCTTATCTGTGAGTCACCCCTGCTGCGTGCCTCAGTTTCCCCCTCCGCCAAGTCAAAGGTGGGGCCTGCTGCCTTGTGGCACTTCAGGGGTGTTGGGGCTGGGACCTGCAGCCCTTGTCTGGCAGGCCTTGTCTATGGGGCTGGAAGGATGCTGCGTCCCCCATACACGCTGCAGGGGCAGGACTGCTGGAGGGTCAGAGTGTGTGTGCGCACGCGCGTGCATCTGTGCATGCACACTGCAAGAGATCTCATTAATGGATCTCTAAGGCTGGGTCCTTCTGTCCTGGCTGGATTCCAAGCTGGGTAATTATCTTCCACCTGGTTAAATATCCCAGGGGCTCCAGTAGCTTCCTCCTTCGCTTCTCTTTTAATTTTGTTGGGGTATGTCTGGTGCACGCGTGTGTCACCCCCACTGGCACCCCCACTGGTGCCTTTGACTGCAACCCCCACCCCTCCAAACCCATTGCTGCTCCTTCCCCTCCCCCCCACCCTCCACAGGTGGGTACTGGCCATGCCTGGAGCTGCTGATTCCTGCAATCCCTGGCACACCGAGGGCAGGGGTGTGTGCAGGTGTGCCGCCATGAGAACATGCCCCATGTGTCCTGTGCACCCAGCCCCACACTCAGGACAGCAGAGCTATGTGGCAGTGGCTCGTCATGGAGCAGGGGTGTACCTGTGCCCAGGTTGCCAGGACCGAGGCTGCTTTACGTTATACCTGGGGCAAGGGGAGCAGGTGGGGCCTTGCACAGCTCCAGAAACAGGGGTCCCCTACCCAGCCTCTGCTTCCGCTGCCTAGCTCTGCTGGTTGACTATGGGTCAGGCTCTTCCAAGTTTCCTGCCTCGGTTTCCCCTTCCTTCTACTCTGGCCTGGGTAGATGTACAGCCCCTTTGGGAGCAGGGGCCGGCTCTGGCTGGGTTGCCTGTACAGCACTTAGCACCAGCCTCCGTGGGTGTGTCCCAGGCTGGTCTCTCCTGAGCTCTATTGCACTACTCGCCCCCCACAGACTCCCGAGGTGAGTACCTGAATGCAGATTCCCCCGGTGCTGAGCAGATGCAGCATCTTGTCCCCTCCCCAGCTTGTCTCCTGTGGTGGTTCAGCCAATTCACCCCCTTCCCCCATCTCCTGAGATTCCAGCCTGAAATACCAGCCCCGGGAGCTGCATCCCTGCTTTCCTGCTCTCCCAGACCCCAGCCAGAGTAGATTCATCCCACCCAGAGGGGCTGGCTAATGAATGCAATTACAAGGGATGGAAGATCTATGCTCTGTTGGGGAGGGAGGAAGAAGCAGGGCAGGCTGGGGCTGCCACTTATGTCCCCTCCACACCGGCTTCAGCCGCCTTGTCCCAGAGAGCCCCTTTCTATTCCCCCAGCCCTAAGTTGCTCTGACTCACAGCAAAGCCCACCCCCTTTTCCCTTTTCCACCCCTCTGCCAAGTTATTTTCATTGCTGAGGCAGCTCCTGGGCACTGTCCCCCTCTAGCTCCCTTCCCCTTCAAGATAGGGCTGTGTGCCCCTGCACCACATTCCCTCTGCTTTGCTTAATGCTGCAGGAAGGGAATCTGGGAATCCTCCCTGCAGCAGACCTGGTATTCACCCATTGCTCAGCTGGCATTGTGCATGCTTCCCAGCTGGCATAGGACTCCTGTGCTTATATCTAGGATGCTCCCATCAGATCCTGGGTAAAGCAGGTGGAAAAATGGCCTGATATCCCATTGGGAAAGGCCTTGTCTTTGCAATCAATCTTCCCAGCTGGAGGGTGTTGATTTTGGCCATGCTTTGTTGAACGACCTGGAAGAGGTCAAAAGCCTTTGGATAAAGCTCAGGGCAGACCCAGCTGGATGGTCCATGTGCATGTGGATTAGATGTGGGATGAAGGAGGTTTCCATTGATAGCACATGCTAAAAGGGTGTTGTGGGGGAGGGGGGCAGGGAGGATACATGCAAGTATTTGGGCGGGCATGTGTGTACATGCATCTATGCACTGGTGGACAAGTGCGTGGGTATAGGAGTGTGCATAGATGCAGCTGTATGCAGGCAGAGGGACCTGGACATGCGCATGCTTGAAGGAGCTAGCCTCTAGCATGTGCATGTGAGGAGTTTGTGCCTGCACACGTGTGCCCAAAGCACATGCATGTGTACGTAAGTGGGACATGCATGTCCAATGCATATGCTTTGGACACACATGTATGCACACATTGGTGCATGTGTGTACACATGACTTTACTTCTGACCACGGATGCATGCAGGGGCCCGCAGGTGTGTGCAGCCACGTGGCATCCAGGCAGGCGGGGGGGAGGTTTGCACACATGTATGAAGCTGTGTGTGGGGAGCAGGTGTGACAGGGCCCAAGCCCAGTGCATGTGTGTGTGTGCAGGTGTGCACTGACAGGCACGTGCCTGCCGGTCTCTGCAGGCTCATCAAAGGCTCCTTCTCTCTCCCTTGCTTCCGTTGCCCGCTGGCGCAGAGCCAGGCCCGTGGATGCGCGGCTGCTGACTCATTCTGCAGCTGAACAGCTCTGGAAAGCCACTGCTCTGTCTCCTTCCCCTCGTTTCCTGTGGGGCCAACAGGGCACCTTGTAATCCCAGATGACTAAAGCCTCACATGCCGGGGAGGCTTGGAAGGAGGCTTGGAGCAGGTTCTTGTCTGACAAGCAGACTGGAGGGGGCTGGGATGACCCCATCTTCCCACTAGTGGGGCATCGCCATTGGGGCCCAGCAAGGTTGTGGCTTTGGGCATCGCTCCCTGGGTGGGCACAGGCCCCTGCTCAATCTACAGGCTGCTGCTATCCCACCTCCATCTCCAGGATGGGAGCGACAGGGCCTGGAGCTGGAGCTGGAGCTGGGAGATCCAGCATGGTCCTCTGGCCCCTGCTCCCTCCTGAGTTTTGGTGACCCATTTGGGATGGCTCCTCCCTCTATCTATCGATCTGACTGTATATCTGTCTGACTGTGTATCAGTTCCTGTACCTACCCATCTATCCAGTTTTTTCTCTCTCTTTTCCTTTCCTGTTCCTGTTGCTTTTTTCATTGCCTCTGCCACATCCATCCATCCATTCATCCATCCCATTGCAGGGAGGTGCATTGGCGGTGGTCTAGTTCCCAGCTCTGCTGATTTTTGTAGGCTCTTTGGGGTCTTTGCGTTTTGTCAACCCCTGATACTGCAAGGGCAGAGCACCTGGCTGCCCACTGTGATGGGAGGGTTAAAGAACACCCCCCCCCCGCCCCCCCCCCCCAAC
>NW_005842579.1:482001-489254 GCF_000455745.1 Alligator sinensis
CCAAAAAAAAGAAGACCCTGCAGTTTGGATTCTTTGCTTTCAGGATGGAGCCAGGGGATCCATTTCCATGTTTTCCATGACAAAATAAGGGCTAGAAATGTTGAGACAACATCTAGATCCACACTGGACTCCAGAAGCTGGTGATTTGAGGTGATTTGAATTATCTTGAGATGCACCATTAAAAATGCAGTGAATTATGCTTCTCAGCATGCCTCATGTTGCTGCTGATGGGTCTGGAGGCACGAGAGCCCTCGTGGCCCCGGAGAGGGGATAGCGCAGGCAGGAGTTAGGAAGTGAAAAAACACCCTCTTGGGAAACGGTGGGTTTTTTATGGCTCCTTTTCTTTTCTCCTTCCTCCGGCGCTTGCCGTCTGGAAAGCCATCACTCAAGCCACCGTGGCACCTTGGGAACGGAAAAAGGAGTTGGGCAACAAAAGCTGTCTGCTTTCACAGGCTTCCCGAGGAGTCTGCCTTGAGGGGCTGCGCTCATCCAGCTGGGTGCTGAGTCCCAGCTGGGGCTCGGGCTGGAAGGCTTTGTTCTGATTCCCTCCAGAGAAGCGATTTTTGAATTGCAATGATCCAGAGAGAGCGACAAAGGCTGCCTGGCCGTCCGCAACGTCCACAGAGGGCTGGAAAGCTGGCAGGGGAGGCCTGCTGCTAACTCCCGAGGTCTGGGAAAGAGCCATCTTGGTGGAGATGGCTTGGATGGGCAGCTCACAGCCCTCGTGGGATCAGGATGATTTGTCATAGGCATTTAGGGAGCAGTAGGGAGCTTCCGTGGGCTGCAGCCTGGGATTCACTTGTGGACACTCAAGACAATGTAGGGATGGATCTCAAGAGGTTTGTGGAAGACTGCTCCATCCACGAATATTTGGGCTGGATGGATGCCTGGCTGGGCTGACTTAGGAACACGTACATCCTGCCTCCGCACTGAGGCTTCAACCCTGGAGTCTGCTTCCAGCTTCAGGATATCACAATCCCAAAGGGCTTTGGGATCAAGGAAAACCCCAGAGTAAGATCCAGCGAGTGTGTTGGGTCCACACCCTGCCTGTCAACCTCAGTTGAATGAGGAAGGAGAGTGGAGGAAGAGCCAGGCTGGCAGGAGGCATCTGGGAGTCACCGGAGAGGCAGAGAGGTGAAGTGACATGCCCAAGGCTGTCTGGGGAGACTGTGGCAGGGCAGGGACCACTGCAGCTAGCTCAGACCATTGCAGCCTCTTTCTCTCCTCTTGCTGCCAAGGGGCTCACAGCACCAGGTGGCCCAGAGGGGCTCAGCCCGGCAAAGCCAGCGTTAAGTGCCTGGGAAACCCTTTCAGACAGAGCTTTTGGAAGCAGGCAGGGGGAGGGGAAGTTGCTTTGTGCCAAGCAGCCTTGAGAAAAGCCGGGGACATAATGGGCTCTTTGGTTGGACCACAGCATTCACAGCCTGTGAGCCGGGAACCGCCGGCCTGAGCAGAATCGCAAAGTGAATTTCCCTGGCTCCATCCCCTCGTGGCTCCAGACACAGCTGTGAAACCCTTCGGCAGCCTCTAGGATGAACCCATGGCTCTGGCTACACACATACATGCACCAGTGTGCGTATGCACACGTAGCCTCCTGTCCTCACTGCCCGAGGCCCGGCAGCCCTAACCCACCGTCTGGTGCACCCCGGCTCCAGCTAAACACAGGCTGTTAAAACCCATCCTGGGATTTTTAACCACAGCGTCTCCAAAAATAACTCCTCACCCAGCCCTGGAGATATTAGGGGTTTCCCTCATAGTTTCCATGCTGCGTTGCTGAGCTGATGGGTTATCTGCAGCACGGATGTCTTTCTGGGGCATCTATTAGGCACCATGTCCTGCTTCCCTGCCCATCCCCTGAAACGCAAAAGGTTCAGGAGAGTCTCAGCATGGCACATCCAGGGTCAGATTTAATGGGGGCATCTCCAGAGTCAGTTTGGGATGAGACACCAGAAAAGCAGCAACTCAAATGGTGTTTATGGACCAGGGGCCGGATTCTCGCCCTCTTCATAATTATGCCAATGGGAGTTAGGCACCTAATCCCCTCTTGTGCATCTGCTTCTGGAGCTGTGCTATAAACCTCTGTGACTTTCAGTCTCAGCCCCTTTGAGGGCTCCTGACTCTGTCAGTGTTTGGGAAGGGTGTTAGCTATTATTTTTTTGTGACCCTGAACCTCCACCTCCTCCGTGGCACCAGATGACAAGGGCTCTGCAAACAAATTCCAGCGGAGGAGCAAGGGAAACTGTCACCTGGAAGATGTTGGTGTCACTTCATTGCAGGGCTTGGAAAGTTTAGTGGTGAATGAGGCCGGGCTTCGTAGGGAGACGGGGTGGGGGTGGTCATGTGGCCCTGGAGAACTGGAGGTGGAATGTGCCTTTGCCACCGCGTTCCCATGGGATGCTGGGCAAGTCCCTTAGCCCAAACCTTTGCTTGCTGGCACCGAATTTCATTGCTCAGTCTTTGTAGCAGGCACCTGGGACTTAGTTTGCTACTGCAGCTATGCCTAAGTATGTACGGTTTGGTGTAGGGCATGATTTAGGAGCACAGGGCCAATAGCCAAGGGCCCCCTGAATCACCCCTGCAAGCTCTTTTCTTCCGCTCTAAGGCACGGCACCTCCATGGGGCCCTTGGCTGTGTGGGGGACAGGGAAGATACAAAGGGGTATTGGTGGACTACCCCTTCCCGGACTGTGGCAGTGTCCAGGGGAGGAAATACTGAGTGACTGTGAGACCTTTTCCCCTGGTCTCATGGGGGCTTTGCTATAATGAGGTTGTGTGTGTCATTGGTAAAGTGCTTCAGAGGGCATCTTTGGGGGCATTTGTGATGCCCACAGTGCTCAGACATATTCACAGACGCGAGAGGCGGTAAGGAGAGATTGGAGCCCCGGTGTCTGGGCAGTGAAGCGGAACAGCCTGGGCTCTGTAGAGCCATCACGCAGGGGAGCGGAAAGCGCCCGGCCAGCCCCGTATTTCTTCTGCAGTGACATTTCTCCCGACAGCAGGTGATTTGCAAGAGAAGGTTTCAATTGCTCACTGGCAGCTATTGCCCTGTGCAACAAACATCGAGGCGCTCTGCGAGCCCTGCTAAGCCCTCCACAGAGATGCATCTGGAAGAGCTAAGAGAGGAGGAATGGGGATAGGGGTTGTACATAGGGCAGGGGCCTTCTTGTGCCAGGGTCACCCACCTCTGTGTTTCCAGCCAAAATATCTGTTTTCGGGGAAGTGGGGAGTGCAAATGGGAGTCTACAGAGCTGTCTGTGTCTTCCCCCGCCCATCCCCCTGTACCTCTGTCCTTTCCTCTAGCACTGTCTCTTTCTCTCTATCCTTTCATCCATCTCTCTCTTTATCCTTCTCCTTGCCTCTTTCTAGCCATTGCTCTTTCACTTCTTCTCTGGCCTCTGTTAGTCCATCTATGCACAGTAATTTCTTTTTCTGTGGCTGTCTCATTGCCTCCACAGCTTGCTTGCTTGGCTGCATCTATCCATCCATCCATCTATCTATCCATCTATCTTGGTAACTCATCCATGCAGTTATTTACCCCATCCATCCATACACACTCATCTATATCCACCTACCCAATTATCTATCCACCTACCTACCTATCTATCTATCTAATCAGAGTGTGTATCAATCTCTGTACCTACTCATCTATCCAGTTCTTTCTCTCATTTCCTCTCCTATGCTGGTTGCTCTTTCCACTACCTCTGCCACATCCATCCATCCATCTACCCCTTCCTTCTACAGTTTTCTCTTTCTCCTCTTTACACCCTGTTGTACGCCAAGCACCTGTAATGGGTACATACAGATCTTCTCAGGTGCTCGGTGTGCTCTGTTGAGGGGGGGAGATGGAGCAAGGGGACTAATATAAACTCCGTTTGACTTGCCTTGTGGTTTTTTTTTTTTCTCCCCTTCTGCATTTCCAGGTGACACTATGGCCGATGCCTTCCCACTGCTGCTCTGTGTGTTTGTCCCCCTGGCCTTCCCCCATGCATTTGTCTCTGGAGACAGCACAGGTAACACGCACCCAACCCCACTTGCCATTATGGATGTGGCTGGTGGCACTGCCTGTTACTAAGGTTGACTGATAGTTTCCATTATAAGCCCCTGTTTTCAGGTACTTGCAGCTTTCTCCAACTTTAAGCTCTTGGGCTGAAACCTCCCCATGCTGCGTGTCTGCCTCTGGCTAGATTCTGCCTTTTAATTACTTGAGCCAATATTGTTTCTTTTCACAAGTCCCCCTGCCTCGGTACAGGATCGACCTACTCTGGCATTGGGAACAGGGAGAAGCAAAACCCATTGCTGTTGGCAAAGCACTTGGGATCTCTGGGGGCATGAGCCATAAAACAGCACTGGGTTGGGGGGGTGGATAGTTGCTACTTCTGTCCTCAGAGTGGTCAGTCAGGCTCCAGGCCACATGCTGGACAGTAAGTTCAAAGCCGGAGGCTGAACAGCTGCCCAGTGCATGAGCACGGGCTGTTCTGGGCAGTGAATTAGGCAGAGGCTTGTGGCAAAGGCTGGACCGGAGCATGGAAGGAGGCTGTTTCAGTCAGGCCTCTCCATCCAGCTGATGCCTATGTGGTTGGGGCTGGGAGCTCAGCTTGTAGCCTTTAAATTGACCCAGGTCCAGGGGAGTGAAGGGGCTGCAGAAATCCAGGTGAGCGGAGGGCGTTGCAAGCACCTTAGGGTGTTGGCTGCATACTGCACTCAGGGGATGGGGGCAGAGTGAGGGAGAAGGAAGAGTGAAAACTGCCTTCCAATGCAGTGAAAATTGCAATGAAAATAGAGGGTGCATGCATGCATGTGCATACATGTGTGCTGTACAGGTTTGATTCACTGTACTTATGTGCAGCATGTATGTGTCTTTCCACTAGATGGAAACACGCATGTGTCCTAGGCCCTGTATTGCTCATGGCAAGTGGGACTCTTCCTTTTAGTTCAGTTGGTGCTTTCAGAGCAGGGTCACTGTGCCCCCCTATTTGCTGACCCCTGTGCGGCACGGTAACCCCACGTCCCAGTCTGATATGGCTGACCAGCATTGTATCCGTCTCCCTTGCAGATGACCTCAAGGCTCTCAAGGTCTCCATCAGCCAACACCCGCCCATGCAGGCTGTGCTAGCTGGCAACATCCTGATCCCTTGCAGCATCACGTACCTGCGCCCCTTGCCCACCTCCAGTACGGCAGGGCGCCGGGCGGTGCTGGGGACCCCCCGCGTCAAATGGACCTTCATCTCCGACGGGAGAGAGGTGGAGATCCTGGTCGCCCGAGGCAATAGGGTGAAGGTGAGCGAGGACTATCGCTTCCGTGCCTCCCTGCCCACCTTCCAGCACCAGCGCACCAATGCCTCTCTGCTGCTCCGGGAGCTGCGGCCCAGCGACTCGGGGATCTACCGCTGTGACGTGCAGCACGGCATCGACGATGGGCATGACCTGCTGGAGGTGAAGGTCAAAGGTAACGGCGCCGGCCTTTGGGGGTGTCATGTGGGGCATGGGAGGGGATGTAGAGCTGGCAGCTGCTCAGAGAAATCTAATAAGGACAGGGTGAAAAAGGGATATCTTCATCCTCTAGTGGCTCGGGAAATGGGGAATTCAAAGCAGCAGTTATGAGCTCCAAACGAGAGCATCCCCTCGTTTCCAGGAGACCCAGAAACCTAAAAGCAGCTTGTTATAAGTCAGTGGGAGTGTTCCCTTTGCTGGATTTCAGCTTCAAGCCTTTGGAGAGGGGGTTTTGTCTCTAGATGGAAAGAGAATCATAGGCAATAAGGGTGGGAAGGGACCTCAGGAGGTCATTATCTAGTCCAAGCCCCTGCTCAAAGCAGGACCAGCCCCAACTACATCATCCCAGCAAAGGAAAGGGCAGGGCATTTCCAGATCCAAAACCACCTTGCAGAGAAGCGTCAGATTATTGCTCTATGTATATAATATATATCTATATAGAGATATATCATCTATATCTCTATAGCCATATCTCATATCGATGAGGTATCTATAGCCAACCTCATATTGATAAGGTTGTTAATCTTTGCTTAGGCTCTCCTTGGGTGGGTCTTCCTCAGTGGGGACTGAATTCAGGATCTCCTGCTTCAAAGCATATAATATGATAGCGGAGGTGGTGGCAGTACAGATGCAGTGACCACTCAAAGGTGATGGTGCTGCTGAGCATTATCTCTTCATATCCCTGCCGCCCAAAGCAAATGGCTCCCTCCCATGCTCCAGTCTGCACCCATCCTGCCATATCCCCCCCTCTGTCTCCCAGGGGTTGTCTTCCACTACCGTGAGGGCTCCCAGCGCTACGCCTACACCTTTGCCGAAGCCCAGGAGGCCTGTGCCAGGATCGAGGCCCGCATTGCCACGCCCGAGCAGCTCTATGCCGCCTACCTGGGTGGTTATGAGCAGTGTGACGCCGGCTGGATCGCGGACCAGACCGTCAGGTGGGCGGCCGGCTGCCAGGGACTGTAAATCGCCCATGGGGGCTAACCCATGGCATGGCCTGCGGTGGGATTCAGGAATGCAGGACATGCAGTGAATAGAGGGAACGTGTGCATTGATGCTGCCTGAGACTAAAGGGCTGGCAATAGTGAAAGGTCCTGATACAAGGCCTAGGGCCTGAGCATAGATAGCTCTGGATCCGTTTGCACCTGCTTGCAGGTTGCTGGATCTCATGGGGCTGCCGCAGGTATCTGATGGTGAACCGGGGGGACACGATGAACCGTTCAGATGGGGCTGGCCAGAAATTCTGGGCTAAATTTAAAATATTCCCACCTTGCTCTGTTCTCTTCCTCCTGCAAAAAGCCAGTAGCAAACCCATCCCTGTGCTTCCTCTGCCCAGGTACCCCATCCATACCCCGCGGGAGGCCTGTTATGGAGACATGAATGGCTTCCCTGGGGTCCGCAACTACGGGGTGGTGGACCCCGAAGACACATACGACGTGTATTGTTATGCCGAAGAGCTCCACGGTAATTACAAGCCTGAAGTGCATGGTATCTTAATTGGCTGCTCTCGCCCTGTGGTCACCCTAGCTACCCATGTAGCCCCCACAGCCTGTCTTGGGGAACCCCTATGGGGTAATTATGGAACAAGCTGCCCATATATGAAGTTTCCTCTCAGTCAGAGCTGGGCTTATGCCCTGCAGTCTGCAATTGCTTTAAGGCCTCTTCCTTTCCCCCCAGTTCTGGTTGCAATTTTAGTCATGCATCCTTGGTTCTGGAGGATGGCCCCAATCCTCTGAGATGCTGGGAACCATCTGCTCGCAGTGACTT